>NC_031773.1:10427398-10445940 GCF_001522545.3 Parus major
GCTGCTCCCACTGGAACACACAAGGTGTACAAGGTGTTGTGGGTGCATGTGAAGCAGTGAATTTCCCTCATGTTCTTGTTTCAGTCCTTAATTCTCGGCAACATGAGCGTTCTGCATCCTCCTCATCTCAGCCATCTCTGATTAACAAAAGGCTGCAGTGGGAGCTGAGCTCTTCTCTTCCCAAGAGTTAAGGTCTACCAATATATAACCTTGAGTGCTCTTGAAGAATTCAGCATGTAAATGTAGAATAAATGATATTATGAATATATATATATATATATATATTCTTTTATAAACATGTCTTCATAGAAAATTTAGAAGCATTTTCTTCTGGATAAGGGATTGCTTGCCATGTCTAACAAGAAATCATGAAGAATGAGGCACTTATTGTCAAGAAGTTATTTATGATTAAACAGTCATGATACTAATTAACATTTTGTATTTTGGTCACTGAAAAAAAGCAAAAATGAGGAAGTTATAGCTTGGCTTTTTCCCTACTTTTTGCTTATATTTTTTAAAGTAAATGAAATAGTTCATTATTTGACTTCCCAGGATTTTCTGAAATGGTTTTCACTCACTCACTTCCTTTTAAATTTTGGTTGCTTGCTTGCTTATAATAAGTTTCAAAAGGTCTAAACTGCTTTCTAGAAATAACATCTGCACATAAGCTTTGTATTTAAATGAAGGTGTCAGTCTGAGAGTGTTTGACAAGAGTCTCTACAATTCTGATCTTGCTCTTTCTCAACTAAGTAGTGTTGGGAAAGGTTAATCATAAAATAAGGAAGGCTGAAGGAGCAAATTCAGCATTTCATCAAGAATGTGTGTGCTGGTTTTCGGGGGTGGTTTTTTGATTTTAATTTTTTTGAAATTATTTTTTAAGTGCTTCATAATTAAATATCCATGCTTCATTTTATTTGACTTGTAATTTGGTCACATGCTTCTGGAAGAGAAGATTGCCAGGCATGACTGAACTGTTGGATCTTCCTCAGTGTTGGTCCATTTCTGTTTTACAGATTTAATTGACTCCAGATTCTCTCTGCACACTGAATACAAATGTATTTTTGCTTTAAATCCTGGAAGGCAAATCAGACAGAGGTCCCCCTGATTCAATGGGATATCATTCCCAAGAGTTGTAGGACTGAATGAGCTGAACCTGTTCTGCCTCAAGGAATCAAAAGCAGTATTAATGTCTTCCATATCAGAATTGCATAGAAAAATATTATCAGTCTCTGAGTTAAGCAGCAGCAGCAGATCTTCAATTTTCACTCCAGTTTTACTTCCTTTGCAGTTACACAAAAGTCCCCTTGGGTGGGGTGGGGTACGGCTCTGTGAAGACAGATTGAGCGAGCTCTTGCAGGTTTTTCTCTGTGTTTCCCGAGTCCTTCACACAGATATTTTCCTTTATTGGTTTATTTGGTTTGCTTCATCCCAAGGAAGCCAGGCTGGAGCCAGGGAAGTGTATCAGGCAGGCCAGGGAGTTGATCTGGCTCGTGGGAAGGCGCAGCAGTGAAGTTCCCCCAGTGCTGCTCCGAGCTGTCCTGGTGCGGACGGCAGCGAACTCAGAACCCATCACACTGTGGGAGCTGCTGCTGGCTCAGCTGGCAGGCACAGCTCAGTCACACTGGGTAACACTCCTGAATGCAGACTCACAACTGAGCTATCTCATGTTGATCTGGAAATTAAAAGAGATTTACATGTAAGCAGAAAGGTCATATCCGGCCTTATTTCTTCCCACAAGTCTGCAGAAACAAATTAAACTAACAAAAGGCATTTGAATTCAGTGGGAATCAATCAAATGAACATCTTTGTTAATGCCAAATACAGTTACAGGTTCTTGCTAGGTATATTTCCCCAAAATATGGCAAAAATATGACAATAATTAAGGGTAAAAATCAGGATTGCATTAACTATACACTGATAGCAAAATCACTAAAACCTCATTAAAATTCTTATGTAAAACTTGTAAAGTGTTCATAACTACTTTCTTAAATAAGAGCACAAGCTTGTCATTTAGATGATCACTGAAAGGAATTATTTTAAAATATAGTATACAGCAAGGGCCTGAAAGGGATTCCCCAGTCAGAGTAGCTCTGATAAGGTACACTCTTATGTTGTGAGCAAGGTGTTGTAGTAAATAAAATAATTTGAGAATTTTAATTTTGGTGCTGTGGTAGTTGATAAGATGCACAGTGGTCTTTTTATGTCTGTGGGCTTTAATATCTAGCAGTTTCCCAGAAGAACTAATTCAGTGTCAGGACTAATGCTGCAGTTACTAAGTGTTACAAGAGGATGAGAAGAGCTGCTGCTGCCCATTGCCCTCAGTTTCAGAGGGTTTCTTTTCTGTAGGTTATTTTCCGAAAGAAGAAAAAGCTTCGGCCTAAGTGTATTAATTCAATTGTGGCTGAGGACAGGGAAGAATTAGCTGGGATCACGTAGGCACTGTAAAACCTTTGCTGGAACAGCCAGATCTTGGAGAATGATGCTTTCAAGGTCTCATGTCCTGGAGAGGAAGAAGCTGGAAGCAAAAGTGCTTCTCCAGTTGTAGGGTGACTTGCTGCTACAGGGCTTCCACGCCAAAGTCAGTTTTTCTGAGCAGTGCACTTCACAGACTTACTGCCATGTGTCATACTGAACAGAAACATCCATGTCTCCTGAGGAAAAAGGGAAATGAAAGGATTAACTGGTGATGGGACTTTTCTCCCTCTCTGACTAAATAAATCACTTTTATTCTGGAATGGAATTCTGACTGCATCTCAGCAATTCTGGTGACTGGCCAATCTACACCTGGTGTGGACAATTGAATTTAAGCAGATTTTTGTGAAATTAAATGTTAAGGAGTCTCCACATTCCTCTGAAATTTGGCTCAGCTGTGACTTGCTTTTCCCCTTTTGGAAGAGGGGAAGAGTCATAGAATTGAATGTTACCAGGAATATATGGTTTGGGGGAAAAAGGGTGTAATCTCTGCTCTAAAAAAACCTCAACTGCTTGAAATGAGAGAAGGAAAAAAAAAAAAAAAAAAAAGAAGAGGAATGTTGGGAAGAGTCCAAATCCACAAACCTCCTCACAGACGTTCCCCATCAGTAAATGCCTTTTGTTTTTCATGATGTTGTAAATTATATATTGGGGGTAGACATAGCAGATCTTCCACATAAATGCAGATGATGGCTGCATGATGAAAAGTAAATATGTAAATAGTGATGTTGTTGAGAGAGGGTGATAAAGGTCTAATGCCAGGTAACCAAAAAGAAATATTTTAAATGCGTAGAAAATTGCTGGGTCTCACTCCTTAGTCCCATATTTGTGCTATAGACAAAGTGAGGAGCTACTGACTAGGTCTCACACATATTTCATAAAGGTTGTGGTCTACCAGGACTGGTGTGTGTGCTGGACACACAGAAACACAAGTGGTGTTTACCTGATAGGATTTTTCACATTCTTGAGCTTCCTGAGACGCTGCAGTGTTTAAAGCAGGCACTCTATTTTCCCTCACGTGGCTGATGAGCTGAACAGCACTGGGCAGAAACCAGCTCTGTGTGTACCCACTAAAATTCAGTGTAAGGACAAGTCTCAGGTACAAGACACGGTCTAACCCATGCAGTTGTATGAGTGCATGTGCACATGTATATGTTGTTAGGCAAAAAAATAGGAAAACATATTCTCTGTTTTGACACATTCATGCTATAAAGTTCCAGTCTGTTAGATAAAATTATCTGTAAAATGGGATCTCCTTCACTAGCTTTTTGTCATTAAGGGAAACTGTTACATTAACATCAAAGATCAAATCAATCCCATTTTATTTATAATATACCTAATTTTGGCTGGTAGATTAGTGCCTATATTCTGCAAATAGTATTTTGATTAAAATGTTAAATGATAAAAGTTATTGCAGAAAAATTGATTATAAGAGTTTATTGGAGGTTTGAGGTTTTTTTATTTTGAGGGGTAGAAAAAGAAAATTTGGTGTCTTCTGAGTTCTTCAGTGAGAGCATACCAGAAGTTTCTGCTAAAGTAATTTAGAAATGAGTAATAGAATTACTTTATCATTTTGGTGATTACTAAAAATATAGAAATTGTATTTATGTTACTTAGAATTAAAATAAGGAGAGGGTTGCCTGGGAACTTGAGAACTCATCCAACTCCTCTCTTATCTGGAGGCTGGATCAACCATACCTATGTACTTACTGAGAGATGTTTATCTGGCTCTTTCTTAAAGATTTGCAGTAATGGAAGTTCCATAGTGTTTGTAGCCAGGCAGTCCGTTCTGGTGCCTCTCTTATACCAGAAATGGTTTTTTTCCAGCTCTCTTACTTGAAAGTGCCTTACTGCAGTTTAAGGTCATTCTGTAGACAAGGAGAAGAGATTCTTTCATTTTTAGCAGCAACTGCCATATATTTATTTAAGGAGTTATTATTATCCTTCCAAGTCCTCTGTAAGTTAAACACTATTCATTCTTCACTTAACATTTATCCCAGGATTATATTGAAATTTAGAATCTGTAGTGTAGAGGATATAACTGCACTTACTGTGAGACTGATTTGGAGTGCTTTAATTACAGCTCTTAATTATACCTGCTTATTCCAGCAGATAGCTGTGCTGCCACCAATGATTGTCATGCCAGAATAGGAAGAACAGAAACTGTGTAGAATATCAAGAGCTTTTTACCTTTTGGTTTGAGGCTGTGATTGTAGAATTTTGTTACCATGGCATTTCTGTACTACTCTGTACCGCTACTCTGGATATTGTATTGATGTTACAAGTTTTTTGTATCATAGGGAAACAAAGCAGAGACTATAAATCCAAACATATTAATTGTATAAATTATATTATTTTGGGCAATTTTTTTATAGAAGCAATGTCAGATATGGGATTTTTTTCTGTTCTTGTTGTTTAAGTGGAAAATTATAAGTAACATGTTAAGAGGTTGAAGGGGACTCAATTAAAAGATTGCAACAAACATTAAGATTCATTTGTAATGAATTGCAAGCACTAGGCAGACTTTTCTAGTTCTTACTGGTCTTGATTTCATTTATTTTAGTAATGCTGCAATTCCAAAAGCTGGAAAATTTCATTTTTCCTTTTTTGAAAGTGCAGAGGAAATTGCAGCTTCAAGTTAGATGTTCTGAATTATTTTGAATGCCTCAAATTTGCATTTGTGTTTGGCTGCTTGATTGGTTTTGTTTTCTTTTTTGTTTTCATGTGGGAATAAAAGGAGAAAATATTATTGAAATGAGGGACCACAAATACAGTATAAAATGGGAGCAGAAAGATCTCCAACAATGCTATTTTGCAGAATATCCTGGGAAGGGGTGAACAATGGAGACTTGATCAGCTTGAAAATTCATTTATATGAAAAAAAAAACAACCAAACAACAAATCAAACTAAAAGAGAGTCAAAAAAACCCTCGAGCTTGTTCCAAATGGGAAATGAGTGTGCAAACACATTTCATTTTTTTTCTGCCAAATGCAGGGCAAGGGATATCCATGACTGGAACAAAGGAGAGGGGAGAAGGGTGAAGGGGGATGTCCATGGCCCTGAAGGATGTGCTGACCTCCAGCCCGAGCAGCACATCGCTGTCAGTGCAGCCACCCCTCCTGCCCAGACATCACCTGAACACCTGAACACCTGTAGACTGTACATTAATACCTCTGGTCATTTTTAGATTCTCTGCAAATCACCCAGTGTTTAAAGCAGTCCTTTTTCTAGATGTGAGATGGATTTCTGTTAATTTAGTTCTAGGAGCAGTACAGCCACAATCAACTTCCTCATGCTCTCCTGCCTTTGAGGTCAACCTGCTGGAGTGGGCTGATACACAATTCAGAGTTGCTCCTCAGTAAAGGCTCATAGCTTATCGCCCCCATCTCCTTGCTCTTAATGTTTAAAAACTTTTTTTTTCTTTTTTCCTTCTGCTTTCTTTCCCCTGAAGGCATAGGCCAATAGAAAACATCTACTTTAACTTCTGGTCTATGCAAGCTTTTGAAAGCCTCATGAGCTTCACAGCTGTGGTATTCAGCTGCCTTTTATCTAATTCACTGTCATTTTGTGGTATCTCAGTGACCATGACTATTTGCAAACATATTTTTCTCTTTTCTGTGGGGGTGGCAGATTCTTCACATGAAGACCTGGACACAAGTCATTCTCACACCAACAGGAACTTGGGGATCATTAGTTTAGGGTGGGAGTGGGGTCAAACATCAACTTTGTACGGATATCGGATGTTGTGGATCATAGAGAAAGGAAACCCATTGATCTGAACGCTGTTAAGTGCCTGCGTGGACGTGTTCTTGAGAAGCCTATTGATCTCTGAACTCAATAGGTCAGCAATCCATTTCTGTAGGTCAGAGGGACAGCCTTCCTTTTAGATTTGTGATGATTTTACCCAATGCACTGGAATGTTTTCTTTGTGGTGAATTTTTAAATGATGGTTCCAAAGAATCATCTCTTTTTAATCTTTCCTGTTTGTGGCGTTGTTCCTTGCTATTTATGTTGGCAGATATATATATATATATATATGTATGTATATAGGCAGAGATTATTGATATAGATATAGATTATATAGATGATATAGATAGGAACATATGTAGTAACCCAAATTACAATTTCATCTCCAGTAAAGTGAAGGTTGTTGCAAAAATCAATCAAAAATTTGGTAAGTTAATAATAAATTTCTTTTGAAAAATATGAAATTAAAGGTGGAATTCATCTGACCAAATGTATTCAGCTAAAATAGATCCTGAAAGTGTTTTCATATTTCTGCAGAATATGAAAGGAACTTATTATGAACTAAATATATTCAACTAAATATATGCATCTTCAATAGAGATTTTAGGGTTGGTTTAGAAAGGAATAAAATTTGGGGGGAATAGAATGGTCTCTAGATCTTGCTATAATTCATTCCTTGTGTAGAAGTGTGTGTGTTTATTTTTATATGTATGCATTTTCATTTGTAAATATATATATATATATATATATAAAATTCTGATGCAACTGTGTTAGTAAAATTAAACTTAGGCCTGAATAGTGCAAATAAGTGTGAGCCTGTAGATAAATACAAGGGCAAAAGAATATGTTGACCCAAGCACCAGCAGAGCAGAGCTTCTGCCTAGTTTCTGCATTTTAAATGTACAAGCTAAACAAATAAGCTAACATGATTGTGAAACATTTAAATTGTGTTACATGGCAAAAATCATTTCTTCTTTGAAAATAAGAATATTGCTAGCAGAAATTCAAGTTTCCATTATTAAATTAATGCAATTTCAAGAATGTAATTAAAAATCCAAGTTTCAGTTATTGAATTAATGCAATTTTAGTGAAGTAATTAAAGTTAAAGCAGAAAATTACTGTTTTGGCATTGTATCAAACTATAGTTTTAGGTTGTATTATCCTAAACATGTGAATAACAAGCAGATACTTAAATGAAGCAGATGCCAATAAATTAAGACTTTCACAACTAAAATTTTTTTATGGTGACTAATTAAAAAAACCTCATAGAATACATTCAGGAAAATATAACCATGGAAGTTAAACCAACAACAAAACCCCTTGGTATTGTAATGAATATAGAATTTACTGGTGCCATCTACTGTTGGCAAAATAGAGATGACAGAAAGATGTTAAAAAAGTGGTGAATATGAGCATAAGAGATGTCAAATAATTCCACTCCTTAATATCAAACTGACAAAAAAAATGATAGAAAGGTCAGATTAGTTTTTCATCTTTCTGAGTTTTTACCAAGGGAAAAAAAAGAAATAGAAATAAGTGAGACTGTATATGAAAATGTCGGACTTTTTAAACCACTCAAACTCCATGATTGTTAATCAAGGAAAGCCAGAACCAGATATATGCAATTCAACTATTTTGGGATTGGAGTTTGTCTTGATAGCTTTATCATGTTTTTCTTCAGCTTTTAAATCCAATGGGGTCAGTTCTTCAGCTTGTACAAACAGGTGTTGTTTAATTAATGTTAGTGTTGGAATGCCATAATAAAACGTGACTGTGAGGAATGCTCTTCCCCCCCTGCTGCCCCCCTACTCCCTCTTCCCGTTTGTCAGGAGCAAATTTCCTTCTTTGGCTTCAAAGGAAGTAGATAAATGTTGGAGTAGTTTGAAAAGTTTCAGCAAAAATAGCACAGAGATCAAAAGGATAACTGCAATAGAAATAATTCAAGTTTTCCATAATAAAAACAACAGTAAAGGACAAGTCTCTCAACATAAGAAAACATGTTAGGAATTTAAGAAATTCAACTGCTTGTGCTTTCCAAGTGCACTTGAAGCAGTGACAGGCAAGCACAAGATGTCTGCTTGTGTGCAGAGAACTTTGAGGGCTCTCCTGCTGGAGATTTAATGTCTCTCGTTATGGGCTGGGCTGGTTCTTTTCTTCCCTTTTAAAACTAAACCCTGTTTTCATTGAAATCAACATTAAGGGTCTTGATTACTTTAGCCAAGTGTACTTTCAGCCACAAGTGACCCTGAAATAGGAAACTTGTCCATCCCCTGGACAGAATCATGTCCTGGATTGTAAGCTGTTGTTCCCTTCCAGTGTACCTTTGGAATATGTGAGATGACTCTTAATGTGAATAGGATTTAATTTAATGTTCAAGGTCAAGTATATGACCACTCTGTCAGTAGCCAGACTGAGATATTAATTTAGAGGCCAAATATTTTTTCCTTCGTGTTGCATGGAGTTTGCCTGTAAAAATCAACAGGACTTTAAACACCATTGATGAAACATAATACCACACAGAAACACACAGGTAATACATTGGATTTGTTTTAGGAAAACCTTGAAGACTTCATTTTATTTCAGGTGGACAAAAAGTACAAAAAGAACCAAAATGTGAATTTTCTCTCTCATAGTTCATACATGACTTAAGTTCAGGACAGCTCCCCAGCAAAGCAGAAGTGTGAACTGTTGCTCAAGCTCCTTTGGAGATGATGGGTGAGAATGAAGCTCTGGTTGCTTATCTGGAAAGCTGTGTCTGGAGCTGAGAACTGCTGGGTGTTTCCTGTTCACTGGCTCCTGGGCCTGAGGGAGGATTTGAAGGGCTCCACACTGACCCAAGGCATTTGCAGTGAATATTGAAAATGGTACAGATGAGCTGTGGATACCAGTGGCCTTCACTGGTTGCAGAAAGTGAATGATGAAAACTTCCCACATAAAGGGATTCAAGCCGATGTTTCAGACTCCAGAGCTCAGGGCTGCCTTCTCAGGGTGAGCAGCATCATCCTCCTGTTTACCAGCTGTCTGCTGAAGGTGGCTGTGGTGCAGCCGAGGGAATGAGGTCAGGGCATTTGGGTCAGGACAGAGACACCATGAATGATTTTTGCATATAGGGAGAGAAGGAAATTGGAAACTTGAGAACGCTTACAAACAAGTCCAAAATCACTCTTTATACATAGAAAACAGTGAGATTCATGGGTCCTGTGATTCACCATGAATGATTTTTGCAACTTTGCTTCATTTCATGCAGAAACAAACTTCACATGTGGAGTGAATCAAACTGGAAGGTACAAAGAGAAGGGATTGCCTTCTGTTTGAAAAAGTTCAGTGCTGCTGTGAAGGACTGGATTATAGCAATGCCACTGAAGTCCTATATTGTTTTAATAAATTTGTTCAAATGTGCATTTTCACAGAAAACAGAAGCTGGGATTGCAGTTACAGGCACGCTGAGCACTCAGAATTGACAGAGAAGTTGAATGCTTTGGATATGTAACCCAACTAATATGAAGAGTACACATTGTATTCCTTGCCAACCAAATCACTAAATATGTGCTTCAAGAACTGTCTTGAAGTTCTTCATCTTAAAACTTGAGATAATTCTCTTCCTAGAAAGAATCTGATAAAAATGAACTAGCGTTTCTGATGTTTGAGATCATATCAAGAAAGATTAGAAAAAAATCCATTAGCAAATTTACTGCTTCTGTTTGCAGAGCATGTTTGAATGGGGCATGGTAAACTAAAGCATATGGTCACACAGTGAACACTGAGGAGAAAGCCAGATTTTAAGTATCTGTTCATTGAATGAACTTTGCCATCCATCTTTTATATTAAAATGAGCAGAGGTCTTGCAGAAAAGTTTGGATAAGGTCATGCAGATAATGACATCATATTGCAGACACATGGAAGTCTATCCCTTAAGTATGGCTTTCTGTAAGTTTTTGAATGTTTGTTAGATATAGCTGAAGCTGCTGTAAGCAACTGTGGTTTTTTTTAATGTATCCTGACCTTTTGCTTTTACAGCCCCTACCCATTTAGTTTGTATATGCTTTGTGTTGTGGCTCCTTTTCAAACACTGTTCTCTGTTAAACTGATGCTTCAAGAGTGAATCAATATATATCAATGCATATAGACTGAAATTGCATCTTAAAATAATTTAAGGCAAACCTAGGGAAAAAAATTAAAAATCTTACACTAAATATGTTTTTCTTTCCTAGATAATTGATGATCACATATATTTTAAGTCTGTGCCAGAAGTACTAATCAGTGCATAGATGTCTCTCTACTGTGAAATTGCTCAATCCATCCAAGGTCCAGCAGCAACACTCCACTACTTAAAATATTGAGTATTAAATATATTTTCACTTGTGTGTAAAATCTGAATAACAGCACGGTACCTTCTTGCTACCTTTCAAGGTTTTTCCACAGATTAATTCCCATCTAGGACTTTGGTAATACAGATAAAAAACCACAATTAATCTTTTTGCTGTGAATGCTTTAGTTTTAGTATATGTTACAACAAAACCTTTCCTGTGCTGTGTGGGTATGTTTTTTGTTTGAAGATTTCTGGCATTAGCTATTGTTCAGATTTTGTTTGTGTTATATTAATGCTGCAGCACTGCTGTAAAGCCGTGGTGGTGCAAAGGCACAGCGCTGATCTGTGTGTGTGGGTAGGGACAGGCTCTTTGGTTCCTTTTTTGGAGTGTATGTGTTTATTTGTATTTTAGGGGGGTTTTATTTGATTATGATTTTTTTTTCCCTGTTCTGGGGTGGGTTTTGTTTTGTTTCATTTTGGTTTTGTGTGTTAATGCTTTAGGATTAGTCAGTCTATTGTGTGCTGCAGAAGTACTTGTTTGTCCTTGGGGAGATGAGAGGTATTTTCAGAAGCATATTGTACAGACTCTGAATAAGTGATTTGTGCCAATATCTTCCCTTCGAAGTAGATGGCTCCCAGTCTTGATTGAAGTGAAAAGTGATTTCTACTGTATGACTCAATGATTTGATAGCATCTCTAAACCTGGATGGGTCAGGGGGAGAAGTCTGTGTGAAGGTTAAAACTTGGCATGAATCCAGGTTAAAGTCTTCAGCAGACACTCTTAAATGAGCAGAGTGACTGCAGGTGCACTGCTCTAACAGCAGTGCTTTGTCCCTGGGCAAAGTTCAGGTTTACCCTTCTCTAAAAAACATTTTGAATTATTTAGTGGTTTAGTATTTTATCACTGCTTGTTGGTAATGAAAAGTCTCAGATGTAATATATTACCAGACTTTACTTTCAAGATGTTTCCATA
Source organism: Parus major (assembly GCF_001522545.3). NCBI lineage: Eukaryota > Metazoa > Chordata > Aves > Passeriformes > Paridae > Parus > Parus major. Next base: position 10,438,901 of record NC_031773.1, read on the forward strand.
CAAACTTCATAATGACGTCTGAGCCAGATGGGTAAAATTGGAAACTTAAGTAATTTTTACCCTAATTATGTTAAAGGTACTTTGCCAACAGGTACACTAACCAAGCACATCACAGTAATGTATGGGTTTTTTATCAGCTTATGAATCTAAATTATAACTTTATTATATTATAACACTGGTAGAAATCTGTTCTAGATCCATCTCATCTAAGTATCAATCATGTAAATTTACATCCCTTCTCTTCCTGTCCGGAGAAGGTTCCTTAGCTGTTCTGGTGACTGCATCTGGCTACACATTTAAATAGCAATAATTTTTCTCAAGTGTGAGAAACTCTGGAAACTGTCAGTTTTAAGTTATTATAGTAGATATGCATATTTAAAACTCTGGAATTGAGGTAGCAGCAGCCAAAGTCAGTGTATGTGTTTTTTTAAATGTAGCTTTCTCAAATTATTTCTATTCTGGTCTAACTTGAGTGAAATAATTTAAAATCAAAATATCTAGGTTTCATTTTAGTGTATTCAATATGTCTTTTTAAGGCTCTGCATTTGAGTTTCAGATCCCATCAGAAGATAAACTTGATAACACTTCTGGCCTTCTGGTTCAGGAAGTCTTTTGTTGCAGAATGCTTCCTTGCTTTTTGTTAAGCAATTTTTCTTTCTCAATCATTCAAAATTTTTTCTGGTGGGGTGGGGGGAGGAAAAGATAAATTTAAGATTTACAATATGTTGTTGTTGTGAGAAAGCAAAGTGATTTTAGATGATGTGGTACCCCTGGTGAACGAGCTGTTCCTTGCAGTGACTACTTTGTGGTGACTTGGCTGTCAGTGTATTTTCCAGCAGCAAGGTGACACTGCCATGAGGAGATTTGTCAGATTTGGCAATAATTAGCATCACTGGAGGCTTAGCAGAAAGCTCAAGGTCGAACTGTTTCCTTGCACTATTTCTTTTTTCCTCTTCTAGGGATGTGATCCTTGCAGAGAGGGGTTGAGGCATTCCTGGGGTTAAATGGGGAAGGATAGATTTTTTCCCTTTTCTAGATAATTAGAGGCCTTTAGTCTCTGAAGTTCTCATTCTGCAGCTTTCATGAGCATTGATTTTTCACTGGAAAAAAATTGGGGAAGGGAGAGAAAGAGAGAAAGCAGAGGAGGCTGCAGGACATTTAATTTATGAGAACTTAAGCTAAAATCTCAAACATATGCAAAGAGAAAATGTGCTTAGTGGACTTGGTATTTTTTAAGTGTTTTTTTTTCCTCAGAAGACCAGCCTGCCACTGGGTTGTTTTAGCAGTGTCCAGTCAGCAGAGTCCCAGCCATGAAACAGCAGTGACCTTGCAAGTGCAGGGATATTTCTTTAGCAGTGTTTGAGCACTGTTCAGATCCTTCCCTCTCTGTGATCGTGCTCAGGTTAGTGATTTTATTTCATTTTTTCTTTTGAGAGTCTAATGTTGCATTTTTAAAATGGAAAATGTAAATGAAGAAAGTAGATTGAAGAAAGAGATATATTTTGGACTCCTCAATTTAAAAATATTACTTTAAATGCAAAGACTGAAATTAAGCCTGTTAATCTTTTCTTAGAGTCAAGAAAAGATTTCCTCACTCTTCACTGCCAGAATAGCAGCAGAGCTGTTCCCACCATTGCTGTCTGGATGGTGTGTAAAGGAAGGAGGTGATGTTGCAAGTAATTGAGTTGGTCTGGAAAATTATTTATTTAAATGTAATTAAAAAATCTTTAGGATAAAGAACTGAGTAAGATCTATTATTCTGTGGTATTAACTACCCTCTGAAAACCATCTGTTTCTGGAGTCATCTTGGTAAAGAGTCTTGACAGTTTCTGCCTTGCTCATGAGTTCTCATAAGTGGTCTGTTCACTACATACAAGGTTAATTTTTTTAAAAATATTGATGAACAGTGACCAGCCACTGATTTTATTTTTTCTTTTTTCAAAGTAGAATACTGTAACAAAACAGTAAAATACAGAAAACATAGTGGTTTCTTATTGTTGAGATAGAAAAAGTCAAATAATCAATTAGAGCATGTAATATATAACCCTTAAATTTATCTCTTGGTTTGGAGCATTCTCACTTATTGGCAAACAGAAGCATTTGGAAGCAGATCAGGCCATTGTCCCCCTGCTCTTTTTGACTGTTAGGAAGCTGTTTCCAGCTCTTTTTCCAAAGAAAAGAGAAATTAGATGGGCTCAGTTTTATATGTAGGCTGGTAGTTCTGTTCAAACCTGACGTTCTCCAAGTGTGGATTATTTACACACACTCAAAAATTAATGTATACAAAAACTGCAGCATTTACTGCCAGGGGGATCCTGGGGCCAGTGAGTGGGGAACAGGATCAGACCCAGAACAGCAATCAGAGCCAGCCAAGAGTGAATGGGCATGGCTGTGGGGACAGGGATGGGCCAGGACAGGGGTGTCTGCTTTGGTGGGGTGGGATTTCCAAGCTGACATCTTTATTCCTGCCATTGATAAGTGAAATATAACATAATGGGCAGTATTAACTCTGGCAAACTCAGAACCATTAGCTGACACAGTGCACCACAAAAGCTTAAGATGAGTTTTAGGAACTGAGGCCAACTCCATACAACACATTTTTACCTGTTACTGAAATGATTGATAGTAAATGTGCCCACTGGCTCACCAATGTGCAGTCTTGTAACTTTCTCTTTTCTCTGAAACACTTGAGGATGTCACAGGGAAGGGTAGGCTTTGGAGGACACCTGAATGAGAGATACACAGCTGTACCCCTACAGTAGCTGTGGCAGTGACGGTGCTGAACGTGGACTGGAGGTTTCCTTTTTGCTGGTCAAGTTATAAAGCTCACAGTTGGGTTCCAGCTGTGCTGAGTTGGAAAGAAGAGGCTCAGAAGAGCTGAGTGCTGAGTCTATTCACTTCAATGTATACTGAAAGTTGAAGAATGTGTTACAGTGCCTTTTAGGTTTAAATGTTTATTTCAGAAGGTTTATTACAAGCTTTTGATAACCTCTGCTAGCTCTGTAAACTGTGTGTTTGTCTAAATAGCATCATTTTAGTCTCTATATATCACTGATTTCTAAATACAGAAACACTTGACTAAAACAACAGGGGGGATAAAAAACCTTATTTAGTAATTTATAATTCGTACCTTCCTATTTTGAGCTCCACAGTGTCTTCTAAAACCTAAGCTATGTAATTGCTATAAATGTTCTGTATTGTCTTACCGAGCTCTGTGATTCATATCAGAGTCTCAGAGAGCTTGCTTTAAGAAAACCTGGCATTAGTCTCTTCCTTAGTATTGCTGTGCTTGAGTAGACTTGTATCTTGTCCAGCAGTTCTTGCACAGAACAGGCCATCAGACACAGTCTGTGCTTCTTCCTGTGCAACAGGAAAACAACCCAACAGTGTCTGAAAGTTGACTGGACTACAGGGCAGAAACTGGCTGGAAGAATTTGATCTGAAATGAAAATCTGTGCTCTGAGGAGCAGTGGCATCTCAGTGTGCTTGATGGAATCTGCTTTATGTCTCTCAGGTTGTCTAACAAACTAAACACTCTATAAGTTACATTGTTGTGCAAAATGTAAAGTAAGAGTAATGAAAATAAATCAGATATTAAAAAATTACCTAGTGTAATAGTTTTAATATAATAACATCAACAGTTGCTTTAAAACTATAAAAAACTCACTTTTCTAATTTTAAATGTATTACAAATGTACTTTGTCATTAATTTGAGTTGCAAAGAGAATAACGTTATACTGTTATTGAATTCCTTCTCACCAGTGGAGAGATCTTTATCTTCATGCAGTGTTCTCCAAATTATTCTAAATAAAACACTGCAATGTCTCTTTATTTATTCCTTTATCTCATCTTGGTCCACTGGAATTTGTGGCCCCAAGCTGTGCAATGGCGAAGTTTGGCTATTGATTTATTGCTCAGTTCCTCTTGCTGGCATGATGAACTCATGGGCATGATTCCCTTTTGAATCCCACTGGGAACAGAGTTGAAGAGCTGCATTGTTTGCCTAAAATATCCTAATTACAGAGTGGTCATCGATCACAGGTTTGGCTGTGTGCAGTCCCTCCCACTGGTAGCTCTAACAGGGTTTGTCCTGCTGGCTGTGAATGGATTCGGTCTTCTGCTTGTTCAGAGGTCTTTCAGTTCATTTCCCTGCCCTCACAGGAAACCACATCAGTTTATAAAAACCTAATTTCCTTTCCAACCCAAACAGAATTTTGAATATGGTAACAAAGTTTTCTATAAAATCATCTCACAATGAAGCAGATATTCTGTTCTAAGATATTTGAATTCATTTAAGATGAATAGTGCAGCTTTTGTTGAACATTAGAGAGTGTTCAAGTAATATAAAAGCAGGGGACCTTTTGGCCTCAGAGTCATTGGAGAGGTAATTACTGTAATTGTACTACACTGTTTCTTTTCATCACAGCTTGATGCAAATACTGTATATTTTGCTTAATACTTGTGTAAAACCTGTAATCTTAAATAACACATGCTGTTCTTTGGCACATGAAGGTCTACAGTCTATTTAAAAGGAAAAATTTGATGTACTTCGTGGTTGGAGAGATGCAGCATGAGCAGGGACAGCAGACAGAAAGATGGATCAGAGCTACCAATCATTACCATTAGGGAATTCTTGATGAAAGCTCCCTGTGCTTTGTGAAAACTCGATGGGTCAGCTTCAAAAGTTCTAACACGTTGGTAATAATCTCAATTAGTCATCCAAGTCTAGATCTTCCTTTTCCCTGAGTCCTTCTGCCTGGATGCTGACAGCACTCTTTTCAAATGGAGGACAGAGCCAGAAGGAAAAGCAGATACCTACTGAAGTAGCTTTTCATAGCACACAGAGTAGCTTTGGGCCAGGAGAGAAAGAACACAGTTTGGTAGCTGTTGGTCCAAGTGTGAAAGCTTCAGGTGTGAAAGGTTCCCTGCTTCCTTTCCCTGAGGAGATTCACTCTGCCAGTGGGCAGTGAGGAGCCACCTGTGTCCTGACAGCTGTCCTGGAAGTCTTTCATCTGGCTGGAGAACTCAGCGTTCTGTACTCTGTACTTGAGCAAGCTGTCATAGAGCTCAGTGCTGCCTTCCTTTGCCATGCCAGCCTTCTGTGGAAATCAGTGCTGGTATCTCAGTCCTTCAGCGACAAAGCTGATCAGAGGGTTTGGGTCTTGATTTTATACCATTTCCTGACCTTCAAGTGTATCAAGAGTTGTTTCAAGAAAAATGAATTCCTAGAAATGTCTGCATTCAGTTTTGCTCATCTTTCCACAAGAGAATCATAAGAACAGATTTCCCCAAAGTATATAAACAGGTGGTCTAAAAGATTATCTGTTGGCACAGTTTTTTCTTACATTTTGCAATCCAGTAGGGAGGGCTAATCTTTGGCCTTCAGTTCCCCTTCTTCCCTCCCAATGAATGATGGAGAAGAAAGAATAAGGCATGAATCTAAGCTGATTTGCCAAGAGATTTTTGGATTTTGTTGGTTGTTTTTTTTTCCTTTCTACAGGGAAAAAAGCCACCTATCTGAACTGGGAGATTAAGTGGAAACATTTGTGTCTAAGTAGTGGAGTTTCGAGTGTAAATATATTCTTAAAAGGACTATGAGTATAGCTGTCCCTGAAAAGTGTTAGCCACTCCTGTGTTTAATGCTGCTGGAAGCTGGAACTCAAAGAAGAAGACTTTATTCCACTTGTGGAAATCCAAACCAGTATCCAGGTGTTTCCACAAAATAGAGGTACCACTGTGAGTTTCTGTGCCCTTATGTCTGCAGCTGAAAAGTACAATGTTTTAATCCTGCTTCAGATAGCAATGTTTTATTCCTGCTTCTTTCTTCCCGTGATAAAAGGGAAAAAACCTAATACAGAGGAAGAAGTGCCCTCTTGCTAATTACACATTTACTAGCCTACTGTCCTGCCTGCTTCAACCCCCAGAGACAAAATCTTCCCTTTATTTTGTGAGGCTATGGAATTCATCATTCCTAATAATGGTCTGACGTACATGACTGTCTGAAAATGGTTTGTACCCTGTTTTTAACGTAGAGATGTTTGTCCTTTTTCTTGTTAACACTTTCCAGACTGTAAATCAAAAATGTAACTTCAGCTTCCATGTCTGTGCATTAAAAAAAGCTTCAAAACCAAATTTTTTGTTACTTAATACCAAAGTAGATAAAAGCCTGAAAGGTCATGTAACACTGTGCCCTTTCTTTCCCCAGTGATCTAACACTGGTGCTTAGTGTATGATTTCTGCCCCTTTTAAATTAAAAAAATGAAACCATTTTAATAGGAGTGAGATACAGCTGTGTCAGCATGTTTTGCACAGTCCTCTGCATCCCCTCTTCCAGAGGTTTATCTGTGAAAGTGATACATGGGCACTGAAATTAGATGCCTTGGAAAATCCCAGCTCTCAGTGCCAGAGCAGAAAATTGTGCTGAAAACTTGAGACTAACCAGAATCCCTCACAGTTTTCCGTGAGCTTTTTAGTTTATTTTTTTTCTTTTCTGTCAGAATCCACAGAAAGGACTAAGTGCTGAGTGGCAAGTCTGAGACAGTCCCCAAAGCCAAAACAAGAGGGAGTATCACTTTGCAAGCGGTTTCTGGAATATCTCCAGACCTTAGAGCAAGTTGTATGGCTCCTAACCCGCCCTTCCTGGACTCAGTCCTTGCAATTAACAAGGGACTTTCAGCCTGGGAAATGACAGCCAGTTATAGCTTCAGACAGAAGGAGAAAAATAGGCATTGTCCAGAGGGGGAAACTAGTGGGGCTGTACAAGAGTCTTCCTGCAAAGTTGTCTGTGGAGTAGAAACCATGAAACATGGATGTTGGATCCTAATGATGTAGGATCTTTGATCATCTTTGGATAAAGCCATGCAAAGCAATTCATAGATTCCCTCTAGAAATGCCTCCAAAGCAGGTGCTGTTGTTAGATCCCCACTCACTGTCCACATCTCCTGCAGTACACAGGTGATTTTATGAATTTAGGACATTGGCTTTTCTTTGCTAAATCTAAATCTAAATCTAAATCTAAATCTAAATCTAAATCTAAATCT
>NC_031773.1:11151416-11253564 GCF_001522545.3 Parus major
GACACCACAACTGTTGGTACATAGATTCACAAATTATTGCTGATGACTAAGAGTTTGGACATGGAAGACGCAGACACTGGAAAGGAGAACAAGCAATTAAGACACTTGGATCTGAGTCTCCTGGGGTTTGTGACAGCAGCTAAATACTTCTGGGATTCCTGATGTAGAGGCAGATTTCATTATCTCCCTGGATTCTATTTTCTCACAGAAAGGGGAAATGCCCTGAGGTCACCTCAATTCTTATTTGGCCCAAACAAGGAAATGGATTCTAGGATTTCTTAACCTAATCCACACAGTTAATAACTACAAAGACTCTCTTCACTCAGAATCAGATCTAACACGACACACTCTCTGAACACAATTTCACCTTAAACTAAGTTAAACTGCCAAAAGGCAGAGTATCTTCATGGAAGTCTGTCCTGTCTTAGGCTAAATTTAATGTAAAATCAGCATCAAACCACTGCAACAGGACTGCTTCATCTGGTAGATGCAATGTTCACCACTTCTTTGTTAACATCTTTCTGTCACCAGAGTCTAAGTCTAGTGGGCATGAGAAGACCAGGAAGAGCAGCAACAGATGTTCAACAACTAAGTATTTCAACCTTAGAGGAATCCTGAAAACAGTTCGTTCAGGGTGGCAGTGTCCTTGCGTGCAATGTCATCACCTGACACAAATCACCTACTGCTATGCTCTGGGGTATTGTAGTGGTGTCATTATGGCATCGGCTCCAGTCGGCAGGAAAAAAAAAACAAATAAATGGTTTATGACAGTGGGAAGTTACAGTTACTGCAGGCTTTGCAATCTCAATACCAGTCTCAAATTACAGACTCAGACATTTTTACCCTACTCCTGACTGCAGGAATACATGACCTGAAAGCATCCACGAGTACACAAGTATTGCAAACTCTTAAAAATGCTTTAACATAGCATTTTAAAATTGTTTCACTCCAAATATGAACATTTTTTGATATACTGATGGATATCACAAAGAAGTCATGCACTCTGCAGATATTATATTACTTTGAATATACAAATTATGGAATCATAGCACCAAATGCTGGAGCATTCCCTGCCAACCCACTTCACTCATTTTTAAATGAAGCTCAGATTTTTGTTGAAATTAGTCACTCAGATCTGGGACAACATGCATGGCAGGGAAAGGATGGAAATTTATATTTACTGGCCTTCAAGCAGAGCAACATAAATGGCAACAAACTTCAAAGCAAATAGCTTTTTGCTGAAGGAAGAGCCAAATTGCTCTCTCCTACTTGAGCATGTTTGTAATCACCAAAGAAAATCTTAAGACAACTGAAGATTAGCACCTGTATGCTCCTGCTGAACATAAAGCTATTAAATTACATTCCATCATTACTAACTGAAATGTAAAGTACTTATATAATAGATTTGTATGAATCTGTATCTGTGCTAAACAACAAAAAATTACTGACTTCCATTCCTAAAGTACAAGAAGAAAGATGATCTGATTTTCCCTTTCAATCTGTCCCATTGCTTTTGATTTGATCTTCTGAGAAGTTCTACTAACAATCAATTTCATTCAACTGCTCCTGTAATATGTGGTGAAGTTTCTTTAATCCATCACTTAAAATATTTCAAAGATGCAGCTATACAATAACATTAAAAAAAAAAACAAAAAACTAATCAAACAAACAAAAAAATTCCACTATTAAACAACAAAACAGACTTCCTTAGAGAGGTGGTCAATGCCACAAGGCAGTCAGTGTTTAAGTGGCGTATGGACAATGCCCTCAACAACATGGTTGTTGTCTTGGCCAGCCCTGAAGCAGTCAGGCAGTTGAACTGGATGATCATTGTAGGCCCCTTCCAACTGAAATAGTTGGTTTTTTTCTAATCATCAGTGAGCAGCACTCAGAAGAGCACAGTCATGGTCTTGGAAGTAGTGGTGCCTTTAAGACAGAAACAACATAGATGGAATGTCAATCAGTCTGAAATTATGCAAAGGTCACGTGCACATATCCAAGAAGGTTTGTCTTCAAAACCAGTTGTAAAAGTACTTTTTATTTAACCTGGTAGACATCTATGGAAGTACTTAAAACCTTAGAAGGAATTACACTAAGAGTAAGTAAGAGTTAGTACACTGAATTTTTTTAAGTCAAGAATATATATTATTCCCTCTGTTTTCATACCATCTCTATGAAACCTTCAGAAGAGATAGAAGTTTTTAACCAGAGGAAAAAAGTAATTATTTTTCAGTTACATAAAAGAAATTTCCACTCAGCTTTAAATACATTGATTTTAATATAGACTGCTTTTACTTCTGAACGCAACATAAAAGTGTTATGCCATTTACATATAGATCAAGAATTACAATTCATCATTGCACACTTTCTCAAATCACACCAAGTTGCAAAAATGATGCATACAATTTGGAACAAAATAATTATTTGCCCACAGCCCCTTACTTTTGTGCGCAACTCTCTTCCACAGAATTTTTTGTGTCTCTGTATATAAGAAGGATGGAACTGAGATCCGTTTTAATTCTGAAACACTTGGAAACCAAAAAAGCATCAATCACTGAAAGGCTATATAACAAAAAAAACCACAAGAAGATCCATGATGAAAGGCAGCAGAGGTCCCCTGGACTGCTACTTGCAGCTGAGAAAAAAATGGTGCCTATCCTTGGAAGACAAAACACAAATCCAGTCTTCAAAGGTCTGAGCTACTGATGCCACTGAAGTGGAAAAAAGCCTTAAAACACAAAAAATCAGATGATAAAAAGAATTTCAAATGGGCTTTTTTAAAACATTACTAGAATTGAAGACTTTGAAAAAAATTGCATACCAACAAGAGTAAAACTTAGTTCTCTAAAACCACTTCAAGCATAAATTAGGTAAAATGAGTTCAAAAACTGATAATTTGTTTTGAGCCTTTTTAAAATTCACACGAGCTTTTGCTACTCCATACACAACACAAGTTCTGTCAACAACTTCATCTCCTCACTAGCAGAAAATGACATACATACAGAAAATTGTTTTTATATACACTTCATACACCACATTGCACAGAAAAGACATTTTAAAATCAAATTGTATATTGGAAGACTGAAAAAAATGTGACATTCTTAATTATTAGTTCAGCCTTCAAATGGACATGACACAGCTGGGCAATGTATGAGCTCACTGCCAGATAATCCAAGCCCCTGCTCTCCTCCATCACTGCTCCCAGTACATGGTCCTGCACCACTCCTACTACTGACTGATGCTCATCAATGGCACAGCAATTTAACGGCTCAGCAGAAAACTACTCACTCTGCTGGTTCACAGCACTGGCAGACAAGAACTAAAGCACACAGACCACTGGACACAAGGACACAAGGAGTACCAGCACCCACCCTTCCTCGGGGCAGCAAACCACCTGGTCTGCTGAGCTACCCTGTTCCCCACACCTTCTCCATCCACCCCAGCACTGAACAGAGCTGATTTTTTACAGGTTAAAAAACGTCCCACCACCTCATCCAACAGTACATTTGTGAGACAGGATCAACTGCCTAGCAAACCTTAATAGAAATTTCTGTAACCTGAAAAGGTTCGAAAGTTCAAACTTTGAACTTTTAATTTTAAGGGTTATAAAATTTACCTTTTAAAGGTAAAATTTTAGTTTATTTAACTGTAATACAGATCAGACTATGATTTCCTGCATCTATCCTCTTACAATGAGTGTGGGTGGTGCTTGCTCTCCATACTGCTGACATTAGCATAAATCCAATTTTTGACTATTTATGTTCAACTATTTTAGTGTACAGACAATTCTCCTGAAGAATACAAACATTAAATGAAAAGCTGTTTTCTAGAAGTAAATAGTATTTCTCAGTAAAGCTTGAATGTGACAGATAGAGAAGGAAGCACATTTCTAGCCTAAGGCTTCTGCTCTGATCAATTTCAAAGATCCAGTCTGAAGTAGATGTTTAAAGCTGCTCAGAAGCTGCAAATACTTCAGAGCAAAAGGAGTTAGCTTGCTGGAATATTGAAACTGCTATCAGCAATGCCCAATAAATACTTTCTTCTTTTGCATTAGCTGTAGAGAGGAGCAGAAACACTCTCATTCAGTCACTCCTCTGCTGCATATATCCAAGTACTTTAAAGTAAAATGCACTGCTTCTTCCAAAACCAGTAACAGTGCTTCGACACTTCACTAATGGACCCCAAAAAAGAAGAGCAGCTTTCCACATCTCTCTAGGACAGTAATCAAATTGCTCCAGAGCAGACATACAGAGTTAGGTGAAGATATAAATAAGCAAGCCAAAAGTTTAAATAAAGATCCCAACACAAGGCTGAGATATCCAAACTACTTTGTTTTAAGTCAGGTGCAGTACTTGATGCAAGCTGGATAGGTTAACTGGATTAACCTATTAGTGCTGAGGCACACACTGGCAGCCAGAAGGTGTTTCAAAGATTCTTCACCAGCACACACAATACAGGTGTGTACGTACATACATATACATACGACTCTTGCAATCTAATTTCACACATTTTAAAGGTCATGGCACATTTGTCTCTAAGTGTCCTGAGATCCACTTAGACACAACAGGTACTGAACCTATAAACAAAAAGCTTTTTCCACCACGTGGCTTAGAAACACAAGACACAAGTTTAACAATTTTCAGTTGTATTGAAAACATTTTATTTGACTCCCTGCCCTAGGACATCAAGAATGAGAAATAACAGGAACAGGAGGTGAATAGAAGGTGCCTCAGCATCCACATTTACAGGAACTTTCCCCTTTGATCTGTTTTTAAAAAGTAGACTGAGTGCACACTTCACCAGATTATAAAAAAATCGACTGGACCGCTTACAAACAAGCCTATTAATCACCCTCCTCTTTGCAGGACCACTAGTAACTTTGTCACATTGTTACAAATATTTTGCATGAAATGCTAAGTTTTTAGACAGTAGCTATTTACAATGCAGACTTTTTCTTAAAAATAAGTTTAAATCACTTAGAGTTTCCGAAATTTTAACAACATGCATGTGCCAAGCAACTTTTGTCTGATAACTGAGCTCTTCCTTCCACACTGCAGACAGAGACAAAGGCAATTCTACAGCCTTATCTATAGAGAATGCATCCTTTAAGTGCAAAGGATGACAAAAAATCCTTTTAATTCTAGGTTCATAATAAAAGCCATCAGGCTCTCTGAAAGAGTCTAATTTCCTTTAGCAGCCTCAAGCACAGCAGAAAAACCCTTTCTTAAGAATCGCCCTTCTCTAACACAGGCAAGTTTTATCATAGCTTTCAAGAGAATGTCAGCCCAAGTTTAGGCAGATGAACAGCTCACAACACAGAGCCTCCAAGTACAAATAAACTCTTCCACATTCAGCTCAGAGCACCAAAATTAGGCTTATGCACCAGCTCTCCCTCAAAAGGCATCAGTCACTCACTACTGACCTCTTCTGTAACTCATCACCTTTGACCTTGGACAGACAGTTTAGCTGTCAAAAGTCACGTAGGCTGTACCTCCACCCCCTCAACCAAAGTCAGTCACAAACAGATGGTCAGAGCAATATTTTACAGCAAAATATAGATCTAATGGAAGAAGTAAATAAGCTTTCTTTAGGCACTCTACTGCTGGTTTCTAAACACACACACAGACACACTAAGAATAGAAAAAACAACTACAAAAGCAAAAACCCAAAGAAATGGAAAGCAAACTCATTCCAAGACTTTGTTCCAAAGCCCACACAGTAAACCCTGAGTTCAAAACAATGCGGCTTGAAGCTTAATTTTTGTTACACACAGGAAGAAGACACTCTTTAAGAGTATTTGAAAAGGTCACAAAGACACTGACCACTGACATATACAAGAAGCTGCATCATAAAGCACCTCTGCTCTCTCTTGCCCAGGATGTAGTTAGATCAGCAGGACAGCTCAGGAAATGTTATACAGACTTCACAGCACATACAAGCACATCCAGTCAGATTTTGGAGGCACACAGAAGACACCAAGCTGCCATTCTGAATAGGATACAAACCCTGTGGAGATTATCTGTCTGCTCTCCTTATTCCCTCCTTTCCCTGAAAAATAGGGGTCAATTTTGCAGGATACTGGCAAACCAAACACAGCCTCTACAAAACACTTAAGAGCCAACACCTTAAAGAAAACCTAAAATACACTTGAGTGATAAAAAGTCAAATAAAACAGGGGTAAAGCATCTAATGCATTTGTAGCACTGTTTGCTGTGAAAATAGGCTATCCTGCTTCTCAGCAGAGGTGTGCTAACAGTCCCTGGGCACTTGCACTTTTACATTAACCTGAAAATAAAGCACAATTTTAGGCTCGACAGCCCCGTTAGCTATCATCTATTAGATAGGTGTGAGACAACTTTCTGTCTGCAGATTGCACCTCATCTGCTGAATGGCAACAGAAACAGGACCCAGTGTAAAAAAAGGCTGCTACAAGAACACACTGTTATGGCAGTTCAGTGTTGCCCAGTGTCTCAACCACTGACTTCCATGCTCAGCAAAGACTAGTCACACCTGCCCTTTTCAGAGGAAGTCACCAGCTTACAAAACCCTCAAGTTCAAGGCAATACTTTGAGATCTGATCAACACAGGCTTTAAGCTGTAACTGTTGTTAATACAGTTACTTGTGTGTGGAGTGTAATATGGGATGTAGTAATTACACGGTTCCATGCCTCTGACCTCATATGAGCATTCTGATTTGATCAAGATTTGATTTGAGGGTTTCAGTTTCTGATCTGTGAATTAAATTCTACATTATTCAAGGTAACAGAAAAATATATCAAGAATTTGTTCCTAGTTTCAAAAGCAGAGTCTGAAAAGAACAGATTAAAAAAGCATTTGGTCTACTCAAATGAGCAACACCCTCACAGAAAATCTGACAGAGCATGACCTAAGTGAGGAGTAAGGTGGTTCAAGTATTGGCTTAACTGCTGTGCTCAAAGGTTTGTGAGCAACAGCACAAATTCCAGCTGGAAACAGTCACTGCTGGAGTGATCCAGACCTTAATTATCTTGTGTCGGTATTGTTCAGCCTCTCCATTAATAGCGTCATGGGACAGAGCACACCCTCAGCAAGCTTCAGATGATCCAAAACTGGAAGGAGTTGATGCACCAGAGTTACATCACCAGTGAGAGGGATCTCAAGAGGCTGTAGAAATGGGCCAACTTGGGGACTCACAAAGTTAACAGAGGGGTGGGCAAAACCCAGCACCTGGAAGGAATAAACCCATGAAGCACAGGTTGATGACCTTCTTCATTTCCTTTATCTGGTTTTTACACACACTGATGAGATTCACCTTGAGCCTCCTCAGACCCAGCTGTCTTTCTTCATAGGCACACAACAGACACAGTTTATGTTGGAATGGACCTTTGAAGACCATCTAGTCTAACACGCTGCAGTAAGTGGAAACAGCTTCACAATCACATCTGGGGGCTCAGAGCCCAATTCTTGACCTGACCTTGAACACTGCCAGGGTTGGGATATTTGTCACCTCTCTGGGCAACCTGTTCCAGTCTCTTACCATCACCATTATAAACAAATCTGTATATATAATCTGAATGTAGCTGTCCAGAGAGACTGTTGCCTCCACTCTTGGAGACAGAGTCTGATAATCCTGGACAACCTGCTCTAGTTGATCATACTAGAAGCAGTTGGACTAGAGCCCTTCCAACCCCAACTACTGTACAGCTCTAAGATTCAGTGGATGTACAAGCCACATGAGAATGTAACCTTAACTACCTTTCATTACAGAAAAAAAAGTTAAAGAAATTAGCCAAAACTAAGACTGCCTGTTGCATACAACTGCTTAGTATCCGAAAAAGCTCCTGAATTATAACACCCTAAATTATTCAGTCTTGTACAATTAATGTTAGACATAAAAGGTAACATGCATTCATCTTTCTTCGCCACAATATATAAAACGATAACCTACACCTTTTGTCAGCAGTTACTGAAGCATCACTAATATTTTTCCTTGAAGTACTGGTCTTTCCTGTTACTACTATTGTATATGCAACACTGATGATAGTTTTATCTTTAATTTCAAAAAAATTAACATCTACAACATGTTTTAATTTGCAATTGTTGTACCAACTAACCAGGAAAAATGGCCTAAGTCAAATGAAAAAATTGTACCAACTAACCAGGAAAAATGGCCTAAGTCAAATGAAAAACAGTATTAAAACACAGTATCCAATCACAAACACTTCTAGCACTAGAATGAAAAATCACTACATATTTTGAACCTACCTTTCTGCAGTAATTTGATCTCCCCGTTTTCTTTTTTGATTTCATTCATTATTTTGTGCTTCTTCTTCTCTTTTTGCTTCTTTTCCCTTTCTTTAACTTTCTCTTTGATTTGACCTGAAATGAAAATATATTTCACAATTAAGCAAGAACAGAAAACTAATTGTCACATACATGTTTCCTATTACTCTTATGCAAGCTCTATTAAGAGGATATAGAGGAGGAGTTACAAGGAAATCCCAGTACTTACAATATGAAAAGCTAATATTTATCTGTTGCATAATCCAACATAAGCTTCTTTAACTCAGAAAAGTTTTGTTTGTTATGTTGTAGCTGCATGCAACAACCCATCAAGTTAACTGTATAGTAATTTTTGTGTATGCCTATACCTTTTGCTCTTACTTTGCATCTGCAGTCTACTCATTTGTTGAAAAGGAATTACATGCATTTCCTAAGAATTGGGGGAAAAAAAAGAGTACAGTCTGCAGTTTCTTGGTACACATCTACACTGAAAACCTCCTAACTACACATATTCTGAACTTAAAGGCTTTTGCATATACCTGGGAAACATGGCTTTATCTGTCAACTGAAAAATCTTTCATATTACATTCACAGGCTAATGCATTAATAGCAGTCAGATATAATTAATAAAAACATGGGATGTGTTGTATTCACACAGCAGATTCAATTCACTGGTGCTTCCCCTGCTTACCTACAACAGCTTCCCTGAGCAGTCTCATTATTCATTTACTTTCTTGTCAAGTCACTCCAGGTTTTTAAATCCCTGACACAGAAAAGCAGAGCCTTTAGGCATGCTTTCTGCATGTAAAATACTAGACCTAGAGGAATTCATAATTTCAAGGAGTCATCCTTGCAAGCCAAGTTGAGATTCACTTACGAGGCCAAGGACTAAAGAAGTCAGATTTTACTAGGCTTATATGCACTGCAGCCACTTCACGCCTTATTTCCTGGCCTGAAGCCAGTACCTGCTCCAAGAGCTCACCAGGCTTTTTAGCCTCCACAGGGAAAGAGGAAATCTGATTTCGAGCTTCTACATAACGTTATGCTTCAGTAATACAACTGAGAGACAGCCCTGATGTTTTATTCATGGTACTTGCATTATAAACCCCAAGTAGAAGAAAAGAAATCCAATTACTCTTCCTTAAGCATTCACATAAAATAGAAGCAGCAAGTATGCTCACTACTAACAAATCAGAAATATTTCAGAACCAATCCAAAGGATGCCTTCAATTCCAGAAGGCAATGTAGAGTGACCCCTAACCAAACTGCTCAGGAAGCATGTTGATAAAGGTGCAAAGAGGTGACAGTAATCCACATAAATTAATGCGCTAACAGTGATTCTACAACATTTATATCTTTTCTCTGAGGAGTGTTCTTATAAGAATACAGAACTTAAACCCTCACAATTCTTAAGGTGAAGCAAAGAATGTATTTTAGTGAGAGTCTTAAGAAAATAAGTCAAATAAAAACCAAAATAGATGGCAATTGAGATATGTCTGTTGCCTCTCCATAGATCATAAGCAGTGGGGAGAGAACAGAAACTATACTAGCACAAATATAATCAGGTAGCTGCACTTACAGGATGTCTTAGTTCTTAGTGACTGAAATAGTCATCCAAGAACAGCCTACTCCTAACACCTCTGTGGGAGAAGGGATGGATGACAAAGCAGATTTATGTGTATAGCAGACCATGGAAACCAAACAAGCTTTCCTAAGCAACACAAACCTTTCTAGGAATAGGTTAAACAGACATAAATCTTCCTCTCCAACCTGTTTCTCCCCAAAAAGGAATGTCTAATTTTCAAATCCCTTGCAACTTGAGTATGAAATTGGGTAAACTGTACAACAGGAGTTAAGTAACACTCTGAAAGCAGACACTCAGCTAGTAGGCAGTAACACCAGGCTTGATTTATAATCTTTGCTGAATGATCAACTCAGCCAGAATTACAATTAACATGGGAAGACCCAGATTTCATCTCAACATTTTTGTATGGTTAACAGGCACACTTGACTTCTGCTATCACTTGCAAATCAAAGCAAGATTGAAGAGCATATACAAATCTTGAGTCTTGCTGAAAGAGGACAAAAGACTCAAAGAATCCCTTACAGCCAGCTCATGAAAAGCATTACAGGCCAATGAATCTTCCAGTTTTGTCAGAAGAACATATAAAGACAGAGAACCTTTTCAAGAGCCTCTAGTTTATTTTCACATCTACAAAGCAATTAATAGTCAATGGTGAAGCCTTCCCAACAAAAGAAGCAAGGAATGATTTCTGTATCATCCCCCAGCAACAGCACAAGTAAATAGCTGCAAGTACAACGTAAATGTAACTGAGGGAAGTCCGGAGTAAACCTTCCCTTCTAGAAATCACAGTATTGCACAGTTCACTTAAAAAAACCCCATAACTATTGAAATTTTAAAAAAATCTTTGTATATTAAAAAAAAACTGTGTCAAAATGAGAATTAATATATGGATTAACATTTCAACTTAATCCTCAGTTCAAATGCCTGGAGTTTATGAGTACTAATAAGTATTTTCTAGTATGGCTTGAAAAATTAAAAAACAAAACTCAGACGAAATTCTGCAGATTATTATCCTCAGGGACATCCAGAAATATGAACATTCTTCACAAAATTCCTCTTTTAAAATTAATACCCCCAATATTAAGCAATTTACAACCTACATATCATAGAATAAACAAGTGAGTGACGCTGGCAAGGGAAAACAAGAAAATCTTCTTCTGTTGAAGTTACGAAAACCTGGAATGTTCTTGTACAGCTTGTTTGAAATTTATCAGTAGAAGCTACTACTGGTCTCCATTTCATTTGTGGGGCAACAAGATCACAAAGTAGTAAAAGGCAGAAAGATGTTTATGATGAGTTTTCCATGTCGACAGAATATTCTGTAGTTAGCTTCCACCAAGACTACTCCTAACAAATAAAAAAGAAAAAATTAAAAAGCTTCTTGAGCTGCTGAGAATGAAATGAGCCTCCATGGAAAAAACGGCCCAACTACACAGCCTTCCTTGGCCTTTACATACCTCCAAAGATACTAAAACTAAAAGCCAACCGTTTGAAATAATTTGTATCCTAGGGCAAAAAAAGAAAGAAATCTATCTTTTCATATGCCCCACCTATCAAACGCATGCTTTTACTTTATATGATTTTGACAAAAGAAATACACTGCTCAGGAAATAACTACTCATAGACTAAACAGAGTCTGCAAATACTCTCTACTTGAGTTAAAAAAAAATATATAAATCCAAGTACAGCAGGAATCAGCTATGGAAACTCAGTTAGAGCTAGGTTCAGTCCTTAGTTTTCAAGCTCTGCTGACTGAGGGCAAAAAAAAGTCTCTATTACTATAAAGTTACCCCTAACTCTTGTAGCAAGTTGACCATGGCTGGACATTAGGTGCCCACCAAAGCCACTCCAGGACCACCCTCCTCAGCTGGAGGGGGAGAGAAAATACAAAAAAAGCTCATGGGTTGAGGTAAGGAAAAAGAGAGATCATATGCAGCATCAGTTACTGTCATGGGCAAAACAGACTCAACTTGGGAAAAAAATTGATTTGTTACCAATCAAAAGTAGAGTAGGGTAATAAGAAATAAAAAACAAATATTAAAAACATCTTCCCCCTGCCCCTCCCTTCTTCCCGCGCTTAACTTCACTCCCAGTTTTCTCTACTTCCTTCCCCTGAGTGACACAGGGGGATGGGGATTGTTGTCATTTCATCACCTCTGTCGCTCCTCCCTCCTCAAGAGGGGGTGACTCCTTTCACTCTTCCCCTGCTCCAGAGTGAGGTCCCTCCCACAGGAGACTGTACTCCACAAATTTCTCCAATTTTGAGTCCTGCCAATGGACTGCAGCTCTTCACAAACTGCTGCAGTTTGGGTCTTTTTTCCATGTGCTGCAGCCCCTCAGGCACAGCCTGCTCCAGTGTGGAGCCCCACGGGGTCACAGGTGCTGCCAGCAAACCTGCTCCACCACGGGCTCCTCTTTCCATGAGTACTGCCAGGAACCTGCTCCAGCAAAGGCTTCCCACAAGGTCACAGCCTCCCTTGGACATCCACCTGCTCCAGGGTGGAGTCAGGTGAATCTCTGTTCCCCCATGGACCTCCCTGGGCAGAAGGGGCACAGCTGCCTCTCCAGGGGCTGCAGGGGAATCTGCTCTGGCACCTGGAGTACCGCCTGCCCCTCCTGCACTGACCTGGGTGCCTGCAGGGCTGTTTCTCTCAGATATTCTCACTCATCTCTCCAGCTACAATTGGTCCTGTGCAGTAACTTTTTCCCCCTCTTAAAATATATAATCCCAGAGATGCTACCACCATCACTGGCAGCTTCTCACCATCACTGTATCTCCTCCCCAACTACCAAAACCTTGCCATGCAAATCCAATCCAACTCCACTAAATAAACCAGCATATACTTTTTAAAATACAGAGGTTTGTAGGAATAAGTATCCCTGTTTAGAGGAAATACAACACCCAAAGAATTAAAGAGATTTCTACATGTCTCATTCAAGTTCACATTAAAGAGTGTCACTATAAAGTCCATATTCTTCACTTCGCATACATTGTTACAGAAACAATACACCCACACATGAAAGAAATGCTGCAACAGCAGTACATTAAAATAAAAGAAGTGCTACATATAGACAGGAAGAACTTTATTATGGTGTGTGCCATCTCACCTTTCTAAAGGGAATCTGAAAAATACTTTACAACAATTCTACACAATGAACTGAACTAATTAAGAATAGTATGCATACTTCCTCCTCAAATTCCAAAGCTACTTTTTCTGGATGTTAGGTTAAATACAATAAATAAAAGAAATGGATACACACTGTATTTATACATTAAATAGCTATTTACAGCTAAAGGCTACAGTAAAAGCTCTTAGTTTCCCAATTCAGGAGATACCTTCTCATAATGACTGCTACGATTTCCTAAGCAGTACATACAGGAACACAAATTCACAGATCACACCATCCTGATTTCAGAAATCTAACCAGATCTTTGCCTCCACTGCAAACTTTCTACAGACAAAATGGCAAAATAAGAGCATAGAGAATGAGTGGGAAGTGCTCTTCAGTGGATGGACCATATGCAGCGTGGTGGCTGTCACTTGGGAAATATGCACCTTGAAGCCCATGCAGGAGCTCAAACAAGCAAGTCCATTTCAGCACTGAAAGAAGAGAGCTGTACAATGCTGTCAGATGCCAAAAGTTGCAGCTGCTTTGCATCATTTTCCAGATGGTAACTCACATTAGTAGTCAGTCATAGATTACGTTCAAAGTATTCTGCTTCTCTCTCTCCTCTGTTTGATTTAAGGGCTGTCACTGCCCATGAGGCAAAATATTTACAGACTACTGCTAAGGGACACCATCAGTATGGATAACACCAGCAGTGTAACGAAAAGGAAGGGGGAATAAGGAGGGGCATATAAGGACATCAGTTACCATCTCTTCCATCAGCAATCTCCTCACTTTGAACAAACACCCGTAAAAATAAAACCTCAAGAAGCCATGTTTAACTGGTTATGAAGGTACATGAACTACATTTAACATCACCATGTTAAAAGCTTTAACACCTGCACTTATTAAATCCTACAACATGGTCTGCAGAGCACGTTTCCCAACTTAATGAACATGGAAAAAACCAATACAGTATTTCCAAGATACAAAAAAAATCATCAAAAAAGGGCTAGGTTTCACATCCCAGCAACCAGGAATATATGGCCGCCAACCCTTTCAGTAATTTAAGTTTAAAATCCAAGATATGACTAAAAAAATCCCCTTATCAGGCAAGAACATTTCCCCAAGCTCTTCAATGAATGAAAAGGAAGACAGATCCCTTCAGAATTAAAAACACTTCCAAAAAACTGAAATATGATCTTTACAGCTCCCAGTTCTTTTAAGCTTCGTATTTCCAAGGAGACCTTCTACATGCAGAACTGAATGAGCCAAGTTTAAGCTCAAGCACTGGGGAGTTGCATCAGAAATCAGTAACACAGAATGTGACAGCTGCAAACAAGGCCTCTTCACGAGGTTTCAGATCAAATGTTTCAGCCTCCTGATCTTCTATCAACTAAGAAAAACTATTTGGTATTCTAAATTCAGAGTAAGTTTCTGCTGCAGAAATTAAACACAGAGCCGGATTCTGGGGTACAGGAAGGGCACAGTTCTCCAGCTTAAAAAGACTGCGTTCTGCCTAGCAAGCACCAGGTTATCTTATCACAAAGGGGCCAGGGTCCCTGAACAAAAAGCTGCAGTGCTCCAAATTTATCCCAACAGTGCATACTTACATTAATGTCACTACCAGCTCTGAAAACTGAACTGCACATAAATCTCAAACATCAGAAATTTAAGAAGTCCCTCTTCCTCCTGAATAGCATACTTAAAACCCAAAATACTTCCTAGACATTGCTGCTTACAGTAGGGTATCTAAATAGAAATATATTGAAGAATTCAGATGAGAGTGGTCAAGAAGCCTCATAAGCATGAAAATGACTGCTATATTTAAAAATTCAACAGAGAGGAGGGGGAAGTGAGTCAAGCCACGTAGTACAAGGAAAAAGAAAAAAAGGGAAATAGAAGTTAACAGAAGGAGGGTATGTTTAGCAGAAATAAAAATAAGACAACCTAACAAGCAAGATGCATGGTCCCAGTTCTAAAGAAGGGAAAAAGAAGATCCAAAGCCTTCTTCAACCTACTTTGATAACAGAGACTATGAAGTGAGCATCCCACTGGATGCACACCAAAATTATTAATACTGGAAAGTGTAACTTCTCAAAAGCTAAAATCCCAGAAGAGTCACACAACACAAGGTAACAGTTACCAGAAGAATCAAATGCTCATCTGAAATCCAATTTTATCTTTCAAAGACAGCAGGAGAAAGAAGGGGGGGGGGAGTAAAAGAAGGTAAAAAAACCAGAGTAATATTAAAAACAAGAGCTACAGCACCATATTCAGCTTTCCTGCTCATATGGGGAATCCCCATCTACAAGTCTAAATGTCAACCTCATTCTGCAACTGCCTGCACACTGAGGCAATCTTATCAGCAAATGGATCACTGAAAAAAATAAGGGGGGGGGGAGGGAAAGAGAAATTGTACACAGAAATGGCAAGAAAAGTAGAAAAGGTGGATCATGCAACTGCATTACACCTCACAGCAAGTATAGGGACCAAAACTAAAGACTTGGACAGGCATTGTTTAATGAAGTGGGGAGTGGCTAGCTGAAATTGTTTTCATAACAGTGCAAAGCTCGACTATGAACTGCTAGAGCAGAGTATCAGTTAAATGACTAACTGAATCAGCAGAGTCATAGCATGTACAGCAATCACTTCTGTCAGACTGACACTGTGTTTTGAAAACAAAAAACATTGCACAACTTTAGTTCCACTATCAGAATGTACGTGGCAAGTGAAATTCAAGCTTATTTTAAACAGCCTAAACCTCGTTATCTGCAGAATAAATCATGCATCCAGCAAAAGGCTCTTTCAGGTTCTCTGCATGGTAGATCATCTCTGAAGGGGTCACTGAACTCCATCCATTTAATGGAATCACAAGCTGTAAGGCCTGGTTATGACTCTGCAACTTAAAAGCCCTTGGTAATTAATTAAAAGACCAGAGAAGTCTTTAAAGAAAGACTTGAAAATATAAACATTTTTGAAAAGTTTTAAACGCATCATCCATCTTGGCTACTACCAAGCTTAACACCTTCCTATGACTTAGGAAATAAGGGTGCCTCAGAACTATGCTCCCTTACCTCATAATCACTATTGCAAGTGAAGGACACACATCAGCTCCTATCATCAGCTTTTCTCAAAGCAAGGTGAAAAATCTCACACTTTCCTCCTCAGTGTCAATACCCCTATCACCACTACAGTAATTAACCTAAAATCTAAAATTTAAACTAAAATTAATTTTAGTAATTAAACTAAAATAGTTAGCAATATTGTTAGCAATTGCTACTACTCTCAAGGCCAGATCTCACATTTACTCCACATCACTGCACACCCTGTATTATTTTGTCTACACCACAATCCTAACAGTCTCATGAGACAAATTTTGCCATTCTCCTGATTCCCCTAGCTTTACTCCTCATTTTCTCTAGTACTAAAATCTGTGCAGGCCCTCAGTCTCTCAAAGGTAAAGCTTTTTCTCCTCACACCCTAAGAGCTCTGTGCAGCAGAATACACAGCTCACCAACCAGAAACACGACTCCTCCTCATTCACAGGTACTGGAACAACTGGGAATTCCACTCTGTCCCATGTACTCACCTGCAATGTATCTCCATTTTGGCTGCTAACAGGAGGATGGACTCCTTCCATTTCCAGAGCCTCAAAACAACCAAGGAACTCTCACCCATTCCACCTGCTTTCTTCGTATTTCTGCCTCTATACCTCTAGTCTGCCCACTGAAACAATTCTCCTTCTGGCAGGTGCAACACTGCCATGTGTATCAGTTCCAAATGCTAGCAGAGAAAAACAGTCAGTACCATCAATTCCACACTGCTGCTCTTTTTCTACTTTTGCACCAAAAGCAAAAAGGTTATCTAACTGCAGGCTCCAGGAACAAAAAAGAGGCTGCACTTACCTGAAAGAGGCTGATTTTTAGACTGGACTGATGACAGCTTCTACTAACTCACCTCATGACACCTAAAGGAAAATATTTTATCCCTACCTCCCTGGCCCTCATATATTCTGTATGTGCAAGCTTGTCAGCTTTTCATCGAATCGTCTAAATTTACCCATGTCATATCTGTAGGCTGCCCAAAAATTTTCACTCTCCTTCTATCCTACCTCTCTCTAACATTCCTGGCCTTTTCTACAGCATCTAAGTATAATCTTTTGCCCCAAAACAAGACAAGAATCACCCCCATACTGCTTTTGCCTGCTATTTTCCTTGCCTGTCAGTATTTCAAATTCATTCCACATTCGCTCATTATGTGCTGCAACCACAGTCCCTCTAGTATCTTTTTCCACTCTGTAGCTTCAGCACTCCCTATGCACAAGTCCTGACTATTCCACCCACCCACCTTAATGTCAGTCTTAGCTTTCCTCTGTACTTCATATTCTATGTGCCTGCCCCCCAGCCATTCTTTTCTCCCTGCATCATAACAGCATTTTTCCCTTTCCTCTCTGCAAAGTAAATTATTCACAGGATTAACAGCACAAACCTGTTCTTTAATCTACAGTCAAATACTGAATCACTTTTGAAAGGCTGGCAGCTCTCAGAAGAAGACTCAGTGCATCCTTTACTTTCTCACAGCCTTCTCTGCAGAAACATACCAATTAATTAAAATAAAGTTATTCTTTTATATAGGAAATTATGCAACAAAATTTTAGCTTTAGAAACTACTTCCTCTAAACAGAAATCTATAGACTCAGGTGCCAAACAGGTATCATTTGCCATGGAAAATTTATTTGTTGCATGTAGATAAGCTTTCAAGGAATAAATGTAAGGTAAAAAGATCTGTTCTGAGCATTCAGCAACAAAAAAGAAAAAAAAATGTGCCTGTAAGTATATAAGCTTTGAGAAAAGTATCTTTTCCAGATACAAGGTACAGAATTTCCTCTTTCAAGGCAAATAACATCAATTATTCAGTTAACACTATCAGTGTCAATTTCTTTTATCAATGTGACAGAATATTTCATCTTGTTATTGTAATATGGTTCCAAGATTTACTAACATGATTATTTAACACTGGTAGGACACTATGGTAATCTGAGCAAACATGGTTATTAATTACATAGCTTTGCAAGAAGGATATTGGGTGAGTTTCCTAGCAGCTATCCTTGAAGACAAAATGACTTCACCAACATCAAATGTGTACTGAGCACTGTTTCTAAAGACTTTTTCCAAGTCACATTTTGGACAGGAACAAAGTGCGGGAAAAAGCCCTAAAATGGAACACTTGAAAGCACTTGAAATTACATACTCAAAACCCACTTGTACATCACCAATCAAGATCCAAGTAAATAAAAAAAAAAAAAAAAAAAAAGAAAACCCTCAATGAAAAGCGAATCATAGACTAAGATAGTCATGGAAATTAGTGGAAAATGAACTAAGACAGGTCAAAAAACAAAATCAATAGACAAAAAGGCATATTGATATTTCTGTACAACCTTGGCTGATCCTGCAATTACAGGTATAGGCCACAATCAAAGTAACCTAAATTCACACAAAAGCTGTAATTTATCTTTCCTTTGAAAGAAATGAAACTTGATTAAACTAGGTAAGGGAGTGCACGTTTCAAATTCCTTATATTTCAATGTAAATATAAAAGCATCAACATCTGGTTTAAGGTCACTGGAGACTGGGAAAGGGCACACTAGAAATAAAAGCGTGTGTTTATGTACTGTCATCATACAGTCACGTATCATCTTTTAGTTTCCAAGATTTACTGTTGATCACAACAGGAATCCAAGCAAGACTCTTGCCTGACACCTTGTCCTACCTCGAATAGCCATTTTTGTCCAACTCCACTAATGAACTCCTCCCCTTATTCTGAAGGCCTCGAGCATTCCTTGGGAGATGTGATCTTCAAGAAATAAAGCCTGAAGCAGCAACTACGTGAGATTTCAAAAGTCGACGTATCTTAAATCTTAACTGCATGCTCTCTAGTACTCAATGACTTAGCCTATAAAAATTAACAGCCTAAGAAACGAGACGATTCACGATTTAATTTTTAAATTACGGAGATTTTTTGCAACATGTTCTCCGTTTTTCCTCAATTTACTTTTGTTCGCACATTTTTAATAAATTACTCGGCATCCTCATTTCCCTAATAGGTAAGAAAACCTAGGGCCTCTGGCAGCTTCTGGCTGACGCCATCGCTAATTCCACACCCCCTTTTTTGACAGAATTGACGGCGGACTGAGCCGCCGCTGCCTTCCCCACGAACTTACACAACGCCAGCGATGTGTGACCGGGTCCAGCACCGTCCGCAGCCCCCGGCCCGGGGTCACAGCCACCTCCCGCTGCTGTGCTGAGCCCCTGCGCTCGCTGCCCCTTCCAGCCCTCCCTCCCCGGCCCCCGCTGCCGGCGCTGCCCCGCCGCTCACCTTTCGGGAACAGCAGCTTCACCTCCCCGTTCTCCTCCCGGCTCAGGGCCCCGCCGCCATCTCCCGCCGACGCCACCACGGGCAGGACCCCGTGCTTCCTCCTCTCCTTATCCCGCTTTTCCTTGGGTCTCTTGGGCTTGGCGCTGCCGCCGCCTCCCGCCTCGGCCGCCAGCGCCAGGCGGTGCCGGTGGTGGCGGTGCTGGTGCTGCGGGTGGGACGAGGAGGGGGAGGCGGACGGCGGCAGCAGCACCGCGGGCGGCAGCAGCTTCCGGGACAGCGGGGAGGGAAACGCAAAGCCCCCCGTGCCCGCCGAGGGGCCCGAGGGCAGGGTGGCGAAACCCCAAGGCCCGGGGCTGCTGTAGCTGGGCACGACCGCGGGCAGCGGCTGCTTGGCGCTCCCGCCACCGCCGCCCCCTTCACCGTTGACGCGTTTAGCGCCCTTCAGGCTCCGCTCCTCAGCTCCCTTCACCTTCTTGGCGGCCGGCTGGGATCCGCGGGAACCTTTCGCGTCCGGGGCCGTCCTGGCTCCGAGCACCTCCTGCTCGGGGGGCGCCGCGCCACGACCGGGACTGGGCAGCTCCGCCATCTTGGGCTCCGGCGTCTATTTACTCTCGGCTCGCCCCAACCGACAGCGCTGGGGGCGGGGCAGCGCCGCAGCCTCACCCAATGGGCCGGGGAGGCACCGGACAGACAGCGGGAACGACCAATCGCAGGCGGAGAGAGGGGGAGGGCTCTCAGGGGATTGGGGGCGGTGGCTCGGCTGAGTGCGCAGGGCGCGCGGGGGCGGGGGCGCTGTCGGGGCGGGCGCGGGAGTGGAGGCGGCGTGAGGGGAGCGCAGCGGGGACTGGAGCAGAGGAGAGGCGGCGCTTCTGAGAAAAGCGTTTCGTTGGAAGTAAGGAAGGTTTGGACCCCGGCGCATCCCAGGGGTTTCGTTAACGCCTCAGGGTTTCGGCTTCCCCGTTCTGGGGCGGCTGACGGGATCCTCGCGGCCTCGCGGGCTATTCCTGGGAGGGGCGTTTGTTTGGGAATAAGAAAGGTCTGGAGTAGCGCCGTTCCCCGTGGAGGTACCCCGGGAGGCGATGGACCTGTCCATTGGGATGTCCTGCGGCCGGAGGGTTGTTCATTCGGCGGTCTCTGAACCCGAGTTCTCCACGCTCTCCCGCATCCTGGATGGAGTCAGATAAAGCTTGGAAGCTCCGGAGGTCCTCATAGGAGAAAGGCAGAGGCTGCCGAGGTCAGCGGCTGTGCGAGGTGCCGATGCCAGCTCGCCGGGGATAGTCGGGTGTCTGTCACCAGGGGATCGTTGACCGCCGTGGCTCAGGGAAGGGATTTGAGCTCAATGTCCCAAATAGGAGCTCCCCAGTCGTGCCTTTGGCGACTAAAACTGCCATCGCCGCGGTTCAGGAGCAGACCGAAATTCCCCCAAGTTCTGGCGTCAGCAAGAAACGTCGTGGAAATGCACAGAAATTTCTTGGAGTTTCGCATTGCCGAGCTCCTGCTCTGGTCAGTCACACCTCGGGTCTCCGGGTCGCCGCGGGGAGAACGGAGCCACTGCCATATTAAAGCGAACCTGGCAGATAACAGCCAAATGAAATTGCTCTGAGAAGTTCTGTACACGATGTGTTAGCACGCAAAGGTTTTAAGTTTAGATTTCTTTGCTCCACAAAGCATTTTCATTTGAACTGCCACTGATCAGCCTCAGAACAAGCTCTTAGCACCTAGCCTATCTTCTCCTTTGTTTCTTTAGAAATTGGAAACCAGGCTGAATGCAGTTCAGTGTTCATCTCAACAGCAGCAAAGAATAGCTTTCCTGTATCCAGACAATTCAGCTTTTTCCTCAGATGTTTCAAGTTCCACTACTGTGAGAGTGTACCCTCAAATTGTATTTCTGGGTCTGATGGGGAAAATGGCATCTGCGTCAAAGGAAGAACATTTCACAGCATGTATTTCAGCAATAGTCAACTCACATCCAATCCCAGACTGAAATCCAGTACCCATGTATACATAGGCTGGTAAACTAGAGTGGGCCTATGAGTATGAAGGTCATCTTCAGCTCCCCTCAGAAATGCTTTATTTGTATCAGAGGGTGAGAAAAACCTGCGCATTTTCATGGATGTCTCTTTTCCAGTAAAGGTGCACCCATCCACCTTAGTCCAAATCAGTGATTTTGTCTCAAGTGATGCTAGAGGTGCCACAATATGCACATGAGGCCATTGGTATCACTATATGCCAGTCCTTAATGGAAACTGGATTGTGGTGACTCTAGAGTAAGGATTTAAGGTGCCTCATGGCACTGTCTCAACAGGCTTTACAACCAAGTTCATCTTACTTTTATGCCAGTATTGATCCAAAGTCAACAGTATATTAATATATATTATCACTTAAACTTCAGGTAAGTCACAATCATATTTTCACCTTTCACTTTTAGGGACTTTGAGAAATGGAAGAGCAGCATTTCTTTGTTCTTTAATTAGAGTAAATCCTAGAGCTTGGTTTTGGTTCAAGGAACTTGACTATAACCTCTGTGAAATGCCAGAATCAGGCATAGGAGTATATCACTTTTCTCTGTACAGCAGGTTTAGCAAGACTTATTAGGAAAATGAGGCTGGATAGCTGTATAAATAGCTGAATATCTTGATACGTGCACTTACATCAATGGTAATAATTGACAGGTCATACTTCTGATCTTTGTAGTGGACAAGCTTGGATGTCTTAAAAATGCATTGAATTATAATGCAACCCAGCAATATGAAAATAGATATAAAGATAAAACTGGTGAAAGGACTCATAGCCCAATACTTGATTTAAAAACTGACAAATAAACTTCTAAATGTACAGCAAACTAACAACTGATAATATGCTACTAAACTCAGGTCAAGCTGAAGTTGTTTCCTGTGCTTCCTGAAGTAGCATATTGTACTTGTAAGTATAAGTCAAATTTTTATTAGTGCATTCTTTATAAAATTCAGCTGGAGCAAGATGACAGAGTACCTATTACATGTAATTGTTGCTTGTTGGAAAGCAGTGTGACTAATGTTTGGAGGTTTGCTGCTGCTATCTCATACCCATTTGTCACCAGAGGAAATTGCAGGGTGCATGATATTCAGAAGCCGGCTCTGTTTCAGCTCCTGCAGTCATGCTGCTGTATGGGCATTAGAGGGAGGGGTGTTGTCCCTGTCACTTGTTTTGTCACCAGTCACACAGATACATTAAAGTGCTCCACCATACCTATGGCGAGCACACATTCCAAAGCATTAAAACTAAATTTCAGGGTGTCTTCCTTACTACCTGCTTTTGCTTTAATTAAACCTCTGGCTGCTGTGCACACATCCCAGGCAGATGCTCCTGAAATAAAGACAAGATAAGAAACATCAAAACTGCTTCAGAATAGAGTGTCTTCAACAAAAAAGGGGCAAATAAAAGAAGTATATCTTGCATAAAATACAGGTTAGAAGCAGAAATTTGTTCTGATGTTAATTGAAAAGTGAAATATATATTAAATGATACAATCTCAAGAAACATTGTCAAAACACTGCGGAAAATCAAACTACTACACAGAAATACAGTAGTGTCTCATGTCACAAGTCCAGTCCCCTATGGAGAGAAAACTGTGAGAACTGGGAGTCTTTGTGGGAATCAGTCCTTGAGGTGTTGGCAGCACCCCACAAAGAGACCAGAGAGCCCATCAATTTCAGCAGAAGCCTTAAAACTGACTATGGAAATGTCTATCTATCTATCTATCTATCTATCTATCTATCTATCTATCTATCTATCTATCTATCTATCTATCTATCTATCTTTTTATATGCACTTAGGGAAATCCATGAAGACTTTCTAGATCATGGAAACCAAAATGAGGCAAAACTGTTACAGTAAAAAATGTTTTTACTGTTTACAGTAAGAATGCACAAAGCAGTCCAGTATCCAACATACATTAAGTATAAGCTTCCCATGTTATTAGCCTGTTTTTTGCAAATGCATTGCCATTTTAATTAGAATAATTATGAAATGCTGATATAAATGGTTATTAATCAAAGCATTTATTTAAACAAATTAGTTTATATGCTTACCTAAACATAGAATAATTTCAGACATCCTCTATAAAATAAAAAGCTGAATGTAAGTACTGTACACAGGTTGAGTTACAGTGTACTCTTCACTGCTTACCAGAGTGATGCTTTGTAGCCTTACTCAGGTCTCCAAAGAGAAAAACAGTTTTCAGAAATGTTATTTAATCTTTTTATAATTCCAACAGTTTGCTCTCCATGTGCTTACTTCCCTGGTTTGTCATCTGCTCTGTTCTTAAGTCAAGCATGGAAATAATGGTGCCAAGTGTAAATTGAAAACATTTAATAACACTTAGATGTCTTTATGCTGGTTCTTGTCTGCAAAATTAGCTAACTGTAATTTTTAATGTTATACATTTTTTCTTCAAATTCAGGTTTCAAATTTATTTCAAATAAAAGTCAGTTAATTCATCTTTGGACATGGAGGTGAAAACTAGCCTTACATGCACAGAAATGTACTGACAAAGGTGATCTCATAATGTAAAAGTGTGATTTATTATAGAAGAGCTTCATTTTCCATAGTCAGGGTTTTCAGAACAACCAGTGACATATCCAAATACTTCTGCAATTACCACCCAAACAATTGAATTAAATGAGGCACTGGGGACTAACTTGGCTCATAACTGGGAGCTGCTGACAGCACAATGAGCCTTGCTGCAGGGGGATAAGAACTGTCCTGCCCTTGTCATTCACAAGGGACAGTATCCCCATGCCTGAGCAATGGGAATGTGCAGCCCAGCATCTTTGAGCAAACCAGAGATCAAGGCAGCAGTTATCCCAAAAAGCCTTTTTTCCCCTCAGAAGCAGCGGATGTCTCTGCTGTCTGCTCAGGGTTAGACATTTGGCAGTGCGGAAGAGAAGACAACTGGGACACTCATGGTTTTTATTACACTGTTCATCTGCCAACATTTTACAGAATCCATAAAAACCACAAAAAGGAGTTTACACTTCAGGGAGGACCCACAGTATTTGTTTCTTGGTTAATGTTTTTTCAATCAGCTACAGATTACTGCTATAACAGCTCTTTAGTCTTTACAACTGGTTTTCTCACTTGTGTTTAACATGTTAAACACCTCAGCTCTAATATTTCTTTTTTTTAAGTATAATGACAATAACAATGGAGCAAACTTGGAAAGCCTTGATATATACAATTTTAAATATCTGCTTGCAGTTGAAAAGGTGATTTGCTTAGCTGCTGTCTTCATAGCACCGAAAAAAAAAAATTTGAATATTTGAAAGATCATTAAATTTTTTCAATACAAAAGATACATACATAAGTATGAAAGCAAGAAGATGCAAGCCAAGCAAAACTGTATTTCCTTACACATGGAGGAGATGGATCAAAGTCTTAGCCATTTTCTTATTTCAGTAACAGTTAAAAGAACAATTTTCTTCAAATTAAGCTGCTGGCTTGCAGCTCTGGATTTTTTACAGATTTCTTACAGCCTCCTCACTGCAATTTGAGATACCTGGATTCCCTGCTGCCCTGCACAGATCTGTATAGATCTACTTAAACAAGTAGTCATTTTTTCCCTCTCCCTAGGATCTGGTACTGTTAGATCCACCTTCACTCAAATCCCTCTAGAGTGTGTCTAATCCCATATTTGTTCACTATATCCTGTCTGCATTTTTAAAATACAATACAGAGCCTAAACCTTATATCCCAGCTTATCTACCACAGCTGCTCTACAGCAAGGTAGATGTGGCTGGTCCCATTCTTGGGGAGAGGGAAAAGGGCTTTTTCTGTGGGCTGTGCCTGGAAATCACCATCTTTTCTGCTTGCTGATGCTCCAGCTGCAGGCCACTCCAAACATCACGGAAAGAAGTACCTGCAAGTCTTTGCTTCAGCAGGCACAGGAATCAATATTTGCTATGACAAGGACTTAGACCAGCCATGTTTCCAGTTCAGCTGTGCCTGTCTGGGCAGTAAATAGAACCATATCCCATCCTTTCATTTTTATCAGCTTGGAAATTCTATAGAAGTCTTTCAACAGGAGATTCCAAGGATTTCACAGGTGATTGTGGAACTAGTTTGGTTTTGACTGAGAGCTTTTTTGGTTTAAGTTTTGACATAGTTTCTGTTATATATCTTTAAGTTCCCATTGTACCCAAACGATTCTATCATTTCACTAAAGAAAAGGCACAGACTCACCCAAACTAAACTTTCAAAGGATACTTATTCCTTAACAAGCAGTTCTATGAGATGTGCATATCTCTTATTTTTACCAATGAGTTCAAGTCAACTGAAATCTGTATGGATTTCCTTATGGCTTTTTTTCCTTATCCCTAAAGGCTTTTGAAATTATAGATAGATCAAAGAATGGTCATGGAATGGTTGGGTTGGAAAGGACCTTAAAGATTATCTCATTCCAACCCCTCTGCCATGGGCAGGGACACTTTTCAAAAGACCAGGTTGATCAGAGTCCCATGCAACCTGGCCATGGAATACATTTACTTCTAGGAAAATCAGGTCTTGTGTCTTAGGTACAGACACTTACTTGCAAAGTAGCAGTTTATATTTGTAAGTGTATATATAAAAAGAAAACAATCAGCTAGTTATATATATAGCAGCTAATCTTTCACTCCTCACCTCAGCTTCTTGCTCACATAAACAACATCTTAATGGAAAAATCCACAATAAAGACCTTTCTGTCTATTCACAAATTTCACTCCACAGTAGAATGAAGGCAGCAGCTCTTCAGATCAGTGGACAGTTTAAGACAAACTGTTGAAAGTAAAAATGTATTTGCCATAATCTCAGATTTTCTCTGATGTACCAATGTAACTGGAAGATAATTGCACCTGAAATTTCTATACCATGGCATTAGGAAAGCATCTCACAGTATAAATTCACCCAAAAATGATTAAATATATGTACTGGATGGCAGTTAGGGGCCTTGGGATTCACTCAGGATAGACAGAATATTTTCAGTGTAAATCTAACACATCACTATCAGCCTCAGATCACAGTCTTGAAATAGGAGATGAGCAGGCTTCTTCCAGCCTGTTCATGTCAAATCACAATTGTACCTTGTTACTTGTACAGTCTTGCCCTGGCTTAGAGGCAGGAATGCTGAGCCTGTGTGATGGATAGCCCCACTTCCAGCAAATGTGCAGGATAGGTTTGTCATCTGACCACAGACTCTGGCCCAGAGGCTGCTCCAAGTGAGCTCCCTCATGCTGGTTCCTTCTGATGCTCAGAGTTAATGAGTGAGGAAAAAGCAGATGGAAAAATTCGTCACACATTCTTAATCACTGAAAGAAGAGACACTGGAAAGTGCTTGCATGATATATCTACAAAACATTGTTAAGATAAAAATTCTAGTAAAAACTCCAGCCAGCCTTCTGAGTTGTGTAACAAGTGTGCAGCAAATTTACAAGCAGTGACATACCCCAGTGACCTCTTTAGGGACCTTACTGTTAGACATATTTTGGTCTCTAGCAATGTGAGGATTTGCCTCATGGCTTCAAATACAAATTAGATAGGTGCATGTTGTGGTCTGTAAGAGCAACTATCCATCTTTTGAATTATGGGGAGTCCCTAGAGCACATCACGTGCTCCAGAAGTGGTGAAGAGAGGAGCCCTGAACAGCTGAAACACAAAGCATTTGATTTTAGTGATAAATGCTGCTCCCTTCCAATATACCTCCCTGTGGTATCCCCGAGGATTGTGCACAGGCCCAAGAGCAGAGCTGCCTCTCTTGGAGCCAGACCCCTCCTAGAGACGGGGTTGAGCTCAATCTTATGGACTAACATGGAAGATCTCTAAGAGAGACCTTCTGGCTCATGTAGCCATTCCACCTTAGCACCCAGAGGAGGCTGGCTGGTGCCCGAGGTCCAAAGGAGGCCTGATGTTTTTCATTTTTTTAATTGTAAGACTAGACACCTCCTTTCCTATCAATCAGGGAGTCTGATGCTGTGGAATAGCTGCCCAAATGAGGGCTCCTATTCTTCTAAACAAAACACGTGAAAGGCAGTAGTGGCAGAGAAGCAAATTCAGGATGTAATACATAACATAAATAAATTCATGCTCAAGTTATAATCTTGTCTGACAAGAATCCTAGCATATTTCCAGGAAACCTTCCCTGACAAGATTATAGTGATATGCAGCAAGGCCCATATGAATATGCGTCTGCAGGGAGCATATTTCCAAGAAACCTCGGTCCAATAAGATTGTAACTCATGAATATTCGTCTGGAAGAAGTGTATTTCCTGACAAGATTACAACATTTTCACCCAAAACAACATGAATATTTGTCTACAAGAAGCGTATTCCAAGAGACCCCTGAAAAACCTGAAAACGTGTAAAAAGCACCTTGGGACAGTTGCAGTTTGTGAAGCATGGTGAAGCGGTGCTAGCAAGCCTTCCCTGCCTCACCCAACACTGTTCGCCTGGTGCAGCGTCGAACTGAATTTTGCTTATGGCTTTTCACAATTGTATTTTTTAATAAATTCTTTTTTATTAATCAAATTGCCTACTCATTTATAACAAGGACAACTTTGACCACCACTCAGTATCCAAACTGTAAAAACTAATTTATCTGTAGAAATACTTTGTAGGGTCTGAAAATTTATTTCCAAAAAGGGTAGATTTAAGGGAAAAAATACAGTTGAGTGTTCTTTCCAGCATCAATGAACTGGTATGAATTTGCTGTCTGAGAACACAGAAGGGGAAAGAGCTGCTCAGCAACCACTTCAGAGCTGTTAGGTGTCTCACTAGTCCTAATGTATAATAAAAGTTGATTTACATTATAAAAAGAATTACTTGCATTGCTTCCTTCTTACCAGTGATTTACATGTCAACAGGCAGACAAAGATGTATTAATTGCATGGCAATGGTATCACAAAGTGCCCTTGTTCAGATATCACTGAGGTCTCAAAATCCCTGACAAGAGATGTCTGAATTTAACATTTTCACATCTCCACCTCTCCCACCCACTCCAGGATGTCTCAAGGCTCCGTTTATCTTTATTAGGTTATTATCCTTATTATTCTCCCATCTTGGAGAGTAATCTTTGTCTGGGCCTGATCAGGCAAAACGCAAGAGGCTCGTACTCAATGCAGATTTGAGTAGAAACTGGAACACAACAATTTATTTAAAGAAGCGTCTTCCTCGTGCTGCATTCCTGTTACCCAACCACACCTCTCTGCCCTTCAGAGGAGCTTACAAAACTGGGAACCTGCTTAACAAGTTCACATCAACCTTTTATTACCCACAGGCAAAAACAGTTTCCTCCTTGTACTTGCTACAATTCAGCTCTTCCACCTCCTCTCCTCTGGCATTACATGCTCCTTGTTCTTCCCAACCCTGCCAGACTCACATCTTACCACACACCAAACAGAGACTATTCTTTGGATCGCTTTAACCAGGTAACTTGTTTCAATTCTGAAGTGTTCACACATTACTCCCCACGAATCTCACAGCCTGAGTTATGAGTAATTTTTTAATTAACTTTTTAATAAACCAGTGTACATGTGCCTTTTCAGAAAAGGCTATTCACATCAATGGGAAAGGTAACCCTAGATTCCCTACTGGAGCTCACAAGGATGGCTATTTTAGCTTTTGATTGTCTCTCATGAAACAGATCCGAAACTACACTACTGTAGTTTAACAAAACTGCCAGCCTTTCACTGGTGGGTTCAGTTGTGTCCAGATACCACAGTGACATGTGGAATTAGAATGCACCAGACCCAACCTTCCTTCACATAGAGCAAAATTGTGTTCATTGCAGACAAGACTGAAACCCCAAGACAAGAAGTGCACTAGGCAGGGCTGATAAAATGTGTAACTCACAAAGTTAAGTGTTTGCCATAAAGCATATATCTTTTGCAGATGCAGCAAATAAAAGAACAGCTACAGCAAATGGACACCACAGCTGGCATGTTTCCTCACAAGGTTTGTGTATTCCTCCTGCCAGCTTCTCCAGGCTCACTTGAACAAACAATGAATGTACCATTTAACGTGAAACAGCAAGAAAGCAATTAAAAATTTGAACAAATGTAGCAAAAGACTTGAAAACACTCAGATTATGAACCTGATGGGGTTTCTTGGTCCATTTAACATTAGGCCAGAGATGTAGCAGGTAGATATAGTAGGATGGAACTACACACCAGGTGTCTTCTGGTGAAGAGTGGAATCAAGCAAGCAGAAAAGCTCAGCAGTCTTTGATACTTCATGTTTGAAAAATGGAATCATCATTGATCCAAGTCCAGCTCTTCTTTTGACTTGACAGTCAAGCTCTCTATGAGATTGTGGAACTACCTACCCAAAAGATAAGTATTTTTACCTGCCTGTGATCTTTTACATTAAGGACTGTAACTCTGTGGATCAAAGTAGGAATTGTAGATGTGAAAGACAACTTCCACCTCACTAGCTGAAATCTGTGGAGCTCAGCCACAGTGCCTGAGGCAGAGCTAACCCCTGTCCTTACGAGCTCCCCAGAACTGCAAACACGAACACACAACACCCACGGATGAATACCTGCACTGAGCTCACCATGGCTGTTTACATGCACAGGATATGTAACTTTACAGGATTTAAGCCAAAATGCAAAACTGATTTTTTACCTTGGCTTCACCAGAGTAAGTGCTTCATGCACACACAATACGATTTCAGAGGCAAGAGTCAAGTTTTTAAAGAAATCAACTGTTACAGCATCGATGACTGAATAGATCAAATCAGCAAACAACACCATTTACTCACTGCTTTAAGACTGAAAATACTAAGCTTTTGCCATGTGGTCTTAGAAGCAATGACGCAAAGTATTTGGTACAGATCTTGAGGATATGACAGCACTGCAGCCAAGAAGACAGTTATTTTCTTGTTCTGTTTGACCCAACACTTGACAAACCTGTGTTTTGAAGTAAGTACATGCATTGAACATGGCTAGGAAAAGTCACATCAGAGAGCCTGGCTATTACTGGATATTACTAAGCCTGCTACTAACCACAGTCTTGCTGTTTTAATAGGCTTTAGATACTCAGAGGGCTGCAGGGCAGTCAGTGCGCTGTACTGGCTGGCCCCAGCAATGCTCAGTCCTAGGTTCATGTGTTCCATGCATTTAGCCTTTTTCTTTAGCCCACATGGGATAACCTTCCTTAGAAGCCATTTCAGCTTCATAAGAGCTGAAGAGCATTTTAAGATTGTGAGAAAGGCCCTTCTTTGGCAATGGGCTGTAGGAATTGCAACTTGTTTGTACTGCAGAGATCTTACTCCTCCCTCAAGCCTTGAGAAAATTCTCAAAGCTGTAGTTGTGTGTAATTATATCTGGTTGCTCAGTTCCATTGCCTAAAGTCCTTAACTCCTTGTTCTTCCTCAAAATCCCCTTTTGAAGGCGGTATGATACTTATTGGTAGTCTTTTCCCAGTCCAACCCTCTCTTACTGGGCTCCCTTTCTGTCTGCACCATGTCAGGGTTATGCTGCAGGCAAGACCTTTTTATTTGTGTGCTTCCCAACAGTCTGATCTGCAGCTAAAAGCAACTGCTCCAGCAGCACAGGGTTATCACACTGCCCAATCACTGCATCACACTTGATCTCATTCCTTCTTTTAGAGATTTATCTCCAAAGAAACCCAACCCAAGATTATAATATAAAAAAAACCTAGAGGTAATTCGTTCAGATTTTCATTATTCTCCCCAGTTTCCAAGCTAGAAACTTCTTTAAGGAAAATTACGTGTAAATGCAGCAGGCTTTCCTAGCAGGTAAGAAATGAAATTGCTGGTGTAATGTTCTAATTACTACCAAAATAGACTGTTACCTGCCAAATCAATACATAACCTTAAATATGCTGAGTAATAGAGATAAGCAATGGTACTAGTAGAGGGCAGCTTTCTTCTGAATCTTGAGAATTCACATTGCTAAAACATAAGAAAACTAGTTTTTCTTTTGATGTGATAATTCATTGCATGATTTAACTCAATATTAATACCGTTAGAAAAATTAATGAATAGTGTATTAGAAAAATACTGAAGGACAAACAAGCCAATGCAGCAGTTATTAATAAAAATAGCTGGGTTGAGTAGCATTACTGCTTCTTTGCTGCAGGGATCAAGTCAATGCCTGAAAAGCTGCACTTCAGAGATGCAAGTTGAAGACTGCTTTCATAAAAATTAACATGTAAGACTGGAACTCAACAGGATTGATTTTAATATACAAAATTGCTTCAGTGATAATTTGAAAGCCAGTGTAATGCTCTAAACCCTTTTAGATTCCATTTCAAATAAACCACAAGGAAAGGTCTTGGGTTTTTTGATGAAGCTGTTAAGATGATAAGACTTCAAAGTTATGACGTGGAACTCCCTAGAGTAAAGCACCCAGACCTGCAGTTATCTCTGCACCACCCACAAGAGTGGATACAGAAAGTAATGACATTGGACAGGTTTCACCTTGCTCTTAACATGTCCAGCTTATCTGAAATACAGTAGGTGAAAATATAAAACCCAAAGCAGTGAACAGTGAGTTGTGACTCAGCACTGTCAAAGGAAACAGAAATCCATACTGGACAATTGCAGTTTTTTATCACTAAAACAAAGAGAGGCTGCAATCTTTCTTTTGAGTTTTTTTCTGTGACAAACTCAGCCTAGAATATAATACAAATCTGTATAAAACAAAGGGGGGGAAAAGATGAACCTGGATGTACTTTAATTAAATATAACCAGATGGCCTGTATGCAGTGCACAGATTTGTGTCAGCCTTTGCTGTTAAGTGAAATTCATCTGTAGAAACCAGAAAATGTACTACCTAGACAGATTTGTGTTTTATTGGTGGACAAATATGGAAGGGATCCTTGAAAAGTACATCCAAAACATATTTGGAAATTTTCTTATTTAATTTTTTTTCCCAAAAGTTCCCATGATTTGGACTTTGTCAGCCCAGAGGTGCTGACAGCCCATCTTGCATTATAAAT
The DNA here is from genome assembly GCF_001522545.3 of Parus major. Lineage (NCBI taxonomy): Eukaryota > Metazoa > Chordata > Aves > Passeriformes > Paridae > Parus > Parus major. Next base: position 11,183,724 of record NC_031773.1, read on the forward strand.
CAACAGGAGCTCTGTAAGAGTGAAAGTCTGAGCTAATCATCTGCAGCATGAGGGAAGGAAGACAAAGTTCAGGCCAGCATTATTCTGCCAGCTGCAGAACATTCCAGCTGTCTGAACTGTTTACAAATTAGGAATATAGTTGATGTAGATTATCCCAGATGGCATATATCATAGAATTATTTATTTTTAAATGAATAACTGCAGCACTACATCCATGGGAAGTATTTATAGTGCACACAGTTCTTTGAAAGAGCTCCCCAGCTTGGCAGTCTGTCACATGTACGAAGCACATGGTGATTAAAACCAGAGTCAGAGACAGTAATTGCAAGTTATGCACCTTCAGGAAGTTACAACAGACCTGCTATCGCGGCATTAGCTCTCATTTAGCAGAGACACTAAAGGTACAAGTAGTTGATCAGAATGCTTTCAGCTAAAGTTCAGATTAATATATTTTCAATACCTAAAATGAACATTTTCTTCTAAACATTCTTTGCTTGTCTAGCATTATTGGTAGCCAGAACTTTTAAAGTAGTTACTAAAAATAAGGTTCTGAGTGTCAGTGTGCTGTTCAAGTATGAGATCTGTAAGGTAAGCCAGACTGCCATCCTTCACTCTGTTACATTTTGCTTTTGGACACAGATTTCTTTTCTAAGAGTAAAAACACCCAGAGTGAGATTTTTACTTTCTTTAATTTAAAGATTGTATTACAGAAAAGTTTAAGTAAGGAATCCTTATAAGGATTAACTCTTGACATAATATATTGCCAAGATACAGTGTAGCTGCAAGGGCTCCAGGTGAACCTTCATATAAGTTGCTTTCTTACATACAGAGTCGCTGAACAACATAAATTGTATTCCCCATCTGTAAGAGAAGACAGTGGTATTGAAACAGTCCTTTTACCAGTGTGTTCTGGTTTTCCCAAATTAGAAACATGCCATATTAAAACCGTAAAATCCTACTGTATAGAAAGATGATAGAGATGAACTTTCTAAAGATTGCAACTGATGAAACATTAAAATGAAAACTAAGGAGTGTTGATAATATAAAATGGTTTCTCTTTTACTGGCAGGTCAAATATACTAAGAAACATACAAATATTTTTGATACTCTAATTCCAGATGAACTCAAAACACCGAAATATTATACACAGGCTAAGAGAATTCAATACTGTTCCAAGGCACTTACTGAATCTCCATGACTAGATGAAAACCAGAACAAATCAGGTCTGACAATTAAACAGTATATAATATAAAAATAACCTTTTGCTTACAATTTACAAAATGCATTACAATCTTTATCTCTGCTAACCTGCAATTCTGGCTGTGTGTGTCCAGCAATTTTTGTAAAAAACCCCAGAAACTATTTTCTAAAACTTCAGGGCAAATAACTTACAAATAAGGTACACAAAAATTTAGATCATGCAGAGATTTCTTACATCTTCTGTTAATATTTTATGATTGCAACTTTATCAAATTATATACTTACTTGCCCTGTACATATACAAAATAATGCATACATGATAATCAAATGTTAGCAAAAAGTAGTCCATAAACACAATCTGTCAAAAGTATTACTATATTAACATATGTCTACAAGCAGCGTGTAACAGGGTTAAGAGACATTAAGGCAATAATACTTGAAGTTACAAAATAAATCATATGTAATACTTTCTTCTAAGTGTAGTAAGGCAGGTAGATGGCCCCAGCAAAAGGTTGTAATACTGGAATCCACTGTTGTGAACCATGTGTCAGGTTTTGCGTGGGATGCACTGCAAGAATGTACCATTGATAGTTAGATCTACACTGCTCTGTGTTAGTCACCCCCCAGGAAAGTGGAACACTATTTCTCTAGTTCTCAGTGGCACTTGAATTTTCCAGTATAATTTATCAATAGTATGTGTCCATAGGTTCTTGGATCATGTCCATTCTGAGGGTGGCTCTCTTGGTCCTCTGGGCTTTGCACAGCGGTTACCAAAACCTAAGGAAAGAAATGCATTTAATACTTCTGTCTGCTGGGACAACACACACTCACAAAGATTGTAAGCAGTCAGAAGATCACTAAGACATGCCTTCAGCTCTTACAGAATAGATTTACTCTCAGGGCTAGAAAACAACTTTGTAATAAAAGGAATTCTGAAGGCACAAGAATTTGTATACCATTATAATTCAGTACTTAAACCTCAGTGGAAAGTACTTTTCAATAAATACAATATTACAGTCTTAGTTAGCTTTTTTTTTTCCTGGTCTGCATACCTAAGCAGTTATCAGTTATTTCTAGAAGTTTTCAGTGCTCTACAAAAATTATAACCCATTTGACAAATTCTGTATTTTATACACCAGGTTTTTTTCAAAGTGAAGAATTATTTAATCATTTATTCTGGGCAAAACTCCTTCAGTACTGCTGAAGAGACTAGGCAGGCTTATTTGGGTTCTGCATCTCAGCAAGTTGGAGGGAGGCAGTAGTAGCAGCTACTCAAACCAGTACTGATAGTGAATCTCCTGTTTCAGTCATCTAGTGATTATATTTTGAAAGAATTGTAATTACCAATATCTGTTACTTCTGCAGGAAATTCTGAAATTTGACCTCTTGTATCAGTGGAACCAGAAAAAGAAATCTGAGGTAAAATGTCAGTTGGTGTTTTGTTGCTTCGTTCAGGACAATCTGGAAAACACACAAACCCCTCACTGTAACATTCACAGTCACCACTGTGGCAATGCCACTTGTCATTACAGTCCAGAAAACAAATGGCGGCAAATATTATTTACAAAAATAAAGCTTTGAAAGCAAATTACTCATTTCCTAAAAGTGATACCTGAAAACTGTTTATGAAGTGGATGTTCAGTGACAGCAACATATTCCTGCTTTCCAAATCTGGATTATTATTTCGTATTAGTTTGTATGGATAGCTAAAATCCCACAAAGCATCTATTTATAGCAAAAGCTCACTGTGCCATCTAATACATCAACATAATCTGTTTGTGTTCTTTCTAAACTAAAGGTGCTTAGCCATCACAGGTAACAATATATTTAGTATAATATATTTGACTATATATTTAGTTATCTTCAGAACAAATACCAAGTTGAGGCAAATTTTTGTTCTGCAGGAAAAATGTATTTTGAAAAAAAAATTAGGAAAATTTTTCCACCACTTACCAGGTAGTATAGGTGAAGTTGTTTTCAAACCCTGTTAATGAGAGATATATATAAAATAATTATTCAAGCCACTTCTAAAATCTAAAAGAAAGTCAGAAATTTACACTTACGAAAACATCACCAAAACCATGTAACATCCATGGAAATACTTACTTGCCTGTGTGTTTTTGACTTGACCCAACATTGACAAAAAATGCTACAGTAGTATGAGAATTTACTACTAGAACCCTAGCATTTAATAAAAATTTGAAAATATGACACTGCAACTTATTTGGAAATTTAGGTAAGGTAGTTCTCACACTACATTTACAGTCCCTGAAAACTGACATCTATCTTTTTTGTCATAATTTTAAGTGAGATGCTAGGGGCACCTGAAAAAAAGTGACAAATGTAAAAAGGACTTGTATGCTTTTAAAGTTTTGCCAGCTGTTCATGCAGGATGACTGTGAGCTAGATGAGTGAAAAGTGAAATCTGATGGGCAAAAATGGTTTGTTTAAAATAAAAATGGACATAAGGGAAAACCATTTTCAGGCAGTGAAACAGGCTACCCACAGATGATAAGTGTCCATCTCTGGAGGTTCTCAAGACCCAACTGGAAAAAGCTCTGGTTAGCCTGGGCTGAGCCCCTGCTACAGGTTAGATGAGCAAATGCAGTTCTATTCCAGTTTGACTTGGCCTAAGATCCATTAAGGTCAGACAGCAAGCTCCCCAGAAGCAGCATATTTACACTCCTAAGGCTATAGTTTAACATATATTTAAGAGTACTCCTTTTAAAAGTATTGCTGACCTTACAAAACCAGATGATTTTCTTGGAAAGAAAACATACTCTTCACATCAATTCAGCAGCTCAGGCAGAGGTAAAACTGGCCCGTTACAGATGACCAACAGCTGCAACTACTCACAAGTATGTATTTTACTTTCAGATGTAGCTCCCAACCAAACCAGAAATGACTGATTAGTACAGACTTGTCTGCTGCACTTACTGTGGAGGCTGTTTGCTCAGGCAGGTGCTGATCACGCAACACGCTCCACTCCGACTGTGCAATCAGAACTGGCTTCGGCAAGGGCGTGCCTAGGAAGAATTAAATCAACTCAACATACTTCAGCTCTCCTCACGATGAGGCATTAGTGCAGTAAGTACACAGCATTAGAAATGTGCTGTAATTTTTTTTTTAAGATTAAATGCCTGTAAAAACATGAAAATCTCTTTACATGAAAGAGCTCCGGAAAAGGCAAAAAGCCACAATGTAACTCAAAGCACAAGAATACAGTGCTTGCATTGTGGATGTCCATTTTGTTCCTTTGGGGGTTCCCAATCAACAGGGGAACTGGCTTCCTTTTCAAGGACAATTTAGAACTTCTGTTACATCAGCTGGGCAGTAATAGTGTGTGTTTTTCAGATCTTCTAAGTAAATATACAAGTCAGGACCAGACAGCTACACCTGTCCTTTACTGATATCATGCAAAAAGACAAACAAATTGGAAGTGGTTTTAGTGACTCCCTCCAGTCCGGGAGAGAGATTTTTTTTTTTTTAAAAGAAAAGAGCTTTGTTCCTTGTGCAGTCACAGAAAAGCAACAGATCCATAATATCCAAAGAAAGCATCACTGACTCTGAACTACCAATGTTCATGATGCTCAAAGAACATTTACAAAACTTGAGCATTTTCATGCTGAAAATATCTAGATTAACTACTTGGGCCAAAATTTTTGAGTTTCAAAATGACACTAAACAAAAGTCTTAGTAAATAACTACACCATTTACAGTTTTCTGGAAGGTACCAAGCGTTAACCTAACTTATCACTTAATTTCAATGCATCTATTTTGTATTCTGCCATTACTACACTGATGAATTAACTATGACAATAGGAGTACATCATCTGTAAGTGTCAGCTTTCTCTTGCAGTTACCCTTTTGACACAGTCAAAGAGTGAACTACATTAAACTTGAACTGGGCTTGTTCATTACATGCAGTGCAGAATATAGTGTCATCATCTTTCCTTTGCCCAAGAAAGGGAAATTAGACAAACACTGTTAATGTGCATACTCATTCCCTACCTAGGAGCAGTAGGAAATTAAAATAGCTGGGAAATTCCCTAACTGTACTGCATTTCCCCACTATATCATCTCATTTCCATACTCTTCAGATTGAAAACCAGCTCTATTAATATTGAAGTCTCCAATTACTTAAATATCCTATAACACCATATTCAGTCAGAAAATGAAAAATAATTTCTGTGTTCAAGGGTGTGTAAAAGTCAAACCTCAAAATAAACTGCTGCTAGATTTCATTCCATTTTACAATTTGCTCCAACAGACTAACCAAAAATCAGGGATACTCAAATACAATACTGACATGCTCTTCACATTTTATCTCCAGTTATCACCAAACATCAAAAACTCACTCTGTTCACTTGCTAATACAAATGATTCTGGTGTTCTTTCTGGGAGCGGGGGAGAGGAATCTTCACTAGCATCAGCATCTAAATCAAATATGACATTTAGGTAAGTTAAAAAAACATAGATTTTTCTCCTAGACTTCTAGAAGTTAATATTTTCATATATGAGATAATCCTAAGCTTGGTATAAAAAGCAAAAGAAAAATTTGCTCCAAGTATTATAAAACATTTTGGTTTACCACACTAACACTGTGAAGTAAATTCATCTAACAACAGTAACTTCACATTAGGGGTGTAGGATCAGTTTGTGTATTTATGCAAGCAAGAAAACAAAACCACTTTTTCAATCTAAATAATTTGGAGGAAAAAAAGAACCTCAGTATCTCTAGTGAATACTTTTTGTTCATTCTTTCAGGTCTCAGTTTTGCACACCAAATCCATGTTGAGGCCCACTGGCTCCCCCACCACTGATACAGTTAACCAGCCTAGTGCAAGGTTTACAAGGGAGAAGGGTATATAGGAGCCAGAGGTGATGGCTACTGTTGGTGCCAGGACCACATTCTGCACCCAGTCTGTTCCCTCCCACCTCCCAGGAGTGTATTTACACAAGCTGTTCTGGCAGCAAAAGCCCCTCTCTGACCTGCTAAGAAATTTAGAGTAGTAATTAAAGGTTTAAAACAATTTAAAGTAACTGCTGCCATAAGAAATCTGATCTGACAATTGCACAGGATTCAAAAATACAAAGACACATTTCAACTAATAAAGCCACGAAGCTGGAGCTGCCAGCATGCCCAGCTGCTGCAGGGACAGAATTCCATCAAGTTCTACAAGCCATCGTCTTCCAAGTGACTTTTGAGACCTGCTCCATCTCAGGTTCACTGTACAGCACAAGAACACCTTCATTAACCGAAGGGGCCTCTATAAAACCAAATAAAGTCACCATGGATATGCACTAATTGGAAGTGAGTTTTTAGGGTTTTGTTTTGGTGTTGTTGCTGTTTTATTGTTCTCTTTGTGTTGCTTTTTTTTTTTTTTTTCCTTTTACCTCAGGGTACAACTACTTTTCACTTCATTTGAATGAAAAAGAGGCTTTAACTGTGTGGTAAGATCATGCACATCAGCAGTTATGGTTAGGCAATTAGGGTGCTGGTAAGTTCACAGACAACTTTCATTGGTGATTGCAGCCACATTCCCAGCTTCAGGCAGAAGAGTCCTGAGCCAGTATGAAAATAAGAAAGCCACTGTAAACACGGTTTAGGATCACTGGTGCAAAGCTATCTAACCCTATATTCTTAAGTCCCAGAGGGATTACAAGACCTGCAACCAGAATGTAAAATGCGAAGTGTTCACTATCATATAAACAGGGAAGAGATACCCTCTTATTAAGAAGAGATGAATGATAAAAAAATTAATGCTAGAATTTTAATCAATTCCTGTGAATTCATCAACATACCAGCAGCACTGTACTGTTATTTCAAGAGGTTTCTGATACACAGTTACATGAAACAAATTCTAGAGTGACATTTCTCCAATTCTTTATCATATTTATGACATATCACTTATTTTATTTGCATGTTCTTATAGCATCTACATAATGAGATGCACAGAGAGGTGATAATTTCCAAACAGTGATAAACAATGGTTTCTCTGGGAAAGAAAAAGAAAATTCTGGCTAAAAGAAATAATACAATAGCCTGCAAATATATAAAACAAATCCAAGGAGAATTGCTTGCAAGGTTGTAATAACTATGACAAAACAACTTTGTCAGCTCTGCAGAGCATCTTTTAAGTCACAGTGTTAAAAATATACTGGTATGTGCAAGTGTTGTCTGTGTTTATTCAATGTCCCAAAATCTACAGATCTGTAGATACAATTCACAATATCTGTAGATCTATATCAAGATCTACAGAAACAGATTGTTTTCAAGGCTGCAAAACCCGTTTGCATCTCTGGATACATGGCTCTTGGTGAACATTCAGTTCACAAAGCCAGTATTCTCAATTCAGCTGGTTCTGCATCTTGCATCATACACTGAGCCCCATTTCACCTCAGAAAGTCACAAAGTCTGTGCAGACTCCTGAGGTGAGGCCATCACTGTAAGCAGCTCCAAATACAGAAGTCTGAGCTGGATCCAGAAGTTCATGTTCTTCCTTCAGCTCCACAGCCTTACTTCTTGTTTTGTTGGGCTTTTGCACAAGCAGTTACATCAAGGCCTCTGTTCTTCCCAGCTCTGTCCTCCATCTGCTCTAACTGTGCCAGCCTAACTGAAATCTGCACCTGCATAATTTGGGACCTTTTTGCCTTCTATAAATGATGTTCTAACTTGCAAACTTTCGCAAAAACAAAAAACCCTCAAAAAAAGTTGTAAAAGATAAAAAGCCACTAAATAATTTTCAAAGTGCTAATATAAGCATAACTTGGATTTTAAGTGAACATCCGTATTAGCTTGTCACCCCAGCCATGTACAGAAAAAGAGGAAAGCACAGCTAAATGTTTACAAGACTATTAAAATGCAGGATCATGAGCAACTTCAAAGACCAACGCAGCGAATGAGGTTACATCTACATTTTTAGGAACAGCACATAAACCAATAAGCATGAAATTGTTATGTATTTGCACAAGCCTGTTGAAAATGCTTTGACTAGTCAACCCCCAATTATTATAGACACTTCCATGAAACTGGACATAGAAAAAAATATGCACTAAATAATAACACAGAAACCTACAATTACATACAAACCTACAGGAAGGCATTATAAATAAAGAATTAAACAAATGCTCACAATAAAGCTCACAGTACAGCTTTTGAAGCAACTAATCATGGTCTGTAGTACCTTATACCAAAAATAGCTCACATGCAAACTGAAAGCTGTCAGGAAAAGAGTTGTGCCCTCTCTGAAGCTGCCATAGTGCACTGATTAAATTTACATTTAGAAAATTGCATTGCAAAGAAATTTATGTTGTCCACCTTGACAGATGCAGCTAGATAAAGAGCAGCACTTCTGAACCTCAGTGAAACCTACCTTTGCCATCTTCAGAACATGTTACAGCTGTTAAGTCTTGCCTAGCAATAGACATTGGCAATACTTTTCTGGCAGAAATGTTTTCACTATTAGTGGCAGCAGAGACTGTGGCACTTGCGGTTGACACATTGGACGCGCTTTTGCTCATGGCTCTGTCAAAGTCCACCTCTTCCGTGTCAGAATCATCTGCATGGAGAGGATTAGTAAAACAGAGGGGTGCTCGAACAGAGAGAGGAGTATGATCAACAGTATCACTGGAAGGATGTTCAGCTGGGGTGTTTGATACTAGAGACAGAGTTTTAACACCGTGACACAAGGTGTCTGAAGACAACTCTTCAGACACGGACGTACGCAGTGCATTTTCAGGCCCATGTAGTGACCACGTGGCGTGTCCCTTTTCTGTCAGAGGCAGACGGTCTGGTCTAGGTGGGGTATCAGACACCTGCTGACTCTGTGGACTTTCTGGTGAAGATATTAAGGCTGTGTTAGACTGTGGCATGCTGTATTCCATACATGAGTTTTGAGAAGCATCTACAAATGAATCCCCTGAAATCTGTTCCTGTGGTTTAAAGCTCTTATCAATTACACAGGATGACACAGGCTTAATTTTAATTGCATGTCCCCTGTTCAACAGGGAGTTCCCATCAAAGCTTCGTGGTCCCTCCTGAAGAGGTACCTTCTTGATCTCAAAACTTAAGTTGCGCTCCAGCCTCTTCTCTGTGTGTTCACTGGGTTCGTTCTTCCCTGAATGTTCTGTGGACTTATTATAATTCTCGTTGAGGTCTGTTGAATGCTCTGATGAAACCATGTGCAAAACTGGCTTTGGATGGTATCTGTCATTGTCCTGCCACACCGTAGTGACTGTTGGATAAGCTGATGGGGGAGATGGTGTTAGGATTGGTGGCACTGGCTGAGGCTCTGGAGGCTGCAAGATTTCTTCTTTAGCATCTCCTTCTACAAGGCAACTGCAAAACAACCAAGACATAATTGTCTAAGTTTTCTGGATTTTGACAAGATTTTAGGTATTTATCCATCTCCCATTGCAGGAGTTAATCCTGTAATACCAACATCAAACTTCACACAGAGCTTCCATTGCATGCAGACAACGGTTATAAAATATGACTAGTGGGGTAGGCAAGAATTAAGTCAACACACTCAAAAGTCTTTCAGAATATCACAAAGACATTCATTCAGGCCACAGCTAATCCTCACTAATAGTTCAAAGATTGCTCACATCCTTTCCCAGAAGCATTTTGCAAAGACATTGCGAGACAGGCCCTCTTGTGGCAGCATTTCACTACTTTTTTCCTTCAGCGGCTCTGAGAATCTTGACATAAGGAATTCAAATTTCAATAAGACCAAGAAAGATTTCTATTAAAAAAACAAATCCTTACAGCCCACTTAACACTGAATATCCTCCTTCAATTTTATTTTCCTGTACATGCCCAAGAGGATTTTATCCTTACGTTTGTGTATTTGATAGTCTCTGCTTACTTGCAAACCAAATTTAGCTAACATGAGGTAATACAACATAAAAAAATATTCCCAGTAGAATTTATGATCCAAATTACAGTGCATATTAGCGGGGCCACAGAACTTATAACTGCAGTTCATCTCAAGCTATTTAAAAGGAGAAGCTCTTCAAGCATATGGTCAGATTAGATGCAGAGTAGTTGTCTACAAACATTTAGCATAACTGATGAAGGCATTTTTATAATTTCCATTCCTTTAAAAATCCAGGAGGACCTGGACAAGCTTGAGAAGTGGGCCCATGAGATCATCCTCAGGTTCAACAAAGCCAAGTGCAAGGTGCTGAACCTGGGTTGGGGCAACGCCCAGCATCCACACAGACTGGGGGGTCAAACAGACCGAGAGCAGCCCTGTGGAGAAGGACTTAGGGGAGCTGGAGGAGGAGAGGCTGGACATGGTCCAGCAGTGTGCAGAAACCAACTAACAGTCCAAAAACCAACCATGTCCTGGGCTGCATCCAAAGCAGCATGGCCAGCACATGGAAGGAGGGAATTCTACTCTGCTCCCATGAGACTCTCCAGCATAAGAAGGACCACACAACTGCACAAGAACTCTGTCTACAAGAGAAAGGCACCAGACAAGCTCTCATTACTTGTCTGTGTGCCACATAATGAGCAAAATCAAAGCACTCCTTTGGCTCCCCTGCTTCCAAGCCCATGCCTGAGATGGACTCAGCAAGTGCAAATTCTTGAGACTACCATGACATATAGGAAAAACAAAAAAATCCCAGGGACTGTCTCACAATTGAGTCATGTAGAGAACTAAAAGCATACCTGACTTGGGACAGGCTACAGCATGTGTTTCATCCTTGTGACCTTGTCAGCACCAAGCTATAGCAGTATGGGTTGCAGAACTAAAATCTTTATACAAGGACTCCATACTAAAGAGAACCATTTGGTTTCTCAGTCTGTGAAAATCCTAGCCCCCTGAAGTACTGCAAGCTTCCCAGCTTCCAAATTATCTTCTAGAAGTTCCTGTATCTGGAAAATCCCAGATCCCCTTGCAGTTCTTGGTGTCTCTTCTGTTCTTTGCCTGACTCCTGTCACAAAGAGTTAGGCCTCAAATTCCTTCTCTTCCTCTCCTCTCTGCACTTGTATATTGCTGTTTTCTTTACATTAAAACAGGAGAAATAGAAAGCATATCAAAGCAATTTTACAGAATTAGTTTGGGAACTCTTGCCTCTAGATGTTGAAAAATGAATAAGCTTGAGAAAAAGTTGTTTGCCTGAATTAGTAAAGATAAGACAAGAAAGCGGGGGACATTAGTTTTGCTCCAATTTAACACACACTAAGGACTAGAGAATTCCCTCCTCTTGGATTTCTCTCCTCTGTCACAAATGGGGAGGGGAACACAAGGAGAGAGACAGTTGAGTACACTTGCACAATGTTTACATGCCCCCTTTCATGAGCTGTGATGCTCATCAGTAATCTCCATTAAATCCTCCTACTGAAAATCATGGTTTTCCCTTACTGACCTGATTTTCCTGACCCAGAGTTATTTTCCATCAGCAAAACTAATTTCTTATCTGATACAGACCTAATATTAAGCATTATAATTAGCTAAAGGAGTAAATTAGCATTAAACTAGCTATAACAAGGTTATAGGTCCACAATACCAATAAAAATTCATTAAGTTCTTCACCAATTACTGTTCAATAAAATCACTTTACCCTTTGATCCACTGGTAAACAGAGTCTCACGTGTATTCAAACATTCCCCTTAGATGTATCCATAGAACTGATGATACTGGAAATGCTACACAAATCAGCAGCCCAGAAGCTGATTAAATCACTTCCTCCTACACATCTCAACAGAACTACTACAATATCCCCCATTACATTTGAAATTAAATGTCATTCCTTCATTCTTAAATGAGAGCTTACAGTGAAGAAATGAGAAATTATTTGCCAAAATCATTCTTTGCTTTATTAATATTGAAGTATATCTGTCCTCAGAAATTGAGATGTCTAAATAGAACTCTAATGTATTTTTTTCCCTTTAAATTAGGAAATAGATCCCAATAGGTAACATTTTTTCCATTTTACTGACATTTTTAGTATTCCTATTACTATTTCACATGTTCTGCATTGCAAATAGTGTTTCTGCAGAAATATTAGGAGAGGAACATATTCAGAAGATCTCTGTTTGGCAGTAGGTTTTCCTAGAAGTCTCGTGAATTTCGTGCATTTTGGGCTGCTGCATAACGGTGCCTTTGGGCATGTCCTTCAACAGCTGTGCTCCTGAGATATTTCTGCCCCAAGAGGCCAAAAATTATCTGAAAATGAACTACTAATACTGTTGAAAACAACAGGAGACAGTAAGGCCATATTTTTTTAAAATACCAGGACACTAAGAGAAATCTCATGAAAGGGGATATTGAGACAGAAAAGAGTCAGTGATTCAAAGCAAGCCAGGCCATTCATGTAAGAGAAGTAAACTTCCCTGTAGGACACCTTTAAATAAACACATACAGTTGCAAAATCTCACTGTGTAATATAAAAATAGAAAGCTTTGTCATGACTCAGCCTTCAAGTACCTCTTCAGATAAAACTGCTCCTGATTATCTTGGAATGCCACTACCTCGGCATTTCCTCATTTACAGCTGGATATGGAATTTCCCTGGGTGATTGAGGCAGCTTTTTCACACACTTCTATTGCTGCACAGCCTGAGCAGCTGATGCAGTGCCCTAGTGCCAGTGGCTTCTCATATGTCAGGTAAACCATGAATTAGGCAATAACAACTTTAAAATTATTTGTTATAGTAGCAATTACTCACAATTTGTCAAAAGAACTATAATTTGTCAAAGAAAAAAGAAAATCCAAAAAAAACCTCTTCCCATAGCTTTTAACCAAAAATGTACACATGAAAAAATATATTTATTGCTTTCTCTACAATACATTATAAATTTTTAGAATGTTTTAAAATCTAATCCATTCCACTCCTGGTGGAAAAGAGCTATATTATTAAAACTGCACAAAGTGGGTTCAGATCTAAATGAAACTTGGCCAGTGTTCAAAAGAAAAAAACCCTTAAGTAATCCATGGTTATTCTACGCAGCATACTGTAGGGTGTTTCAAATAAAAGAGAGTGATGCCAAGGTCATGGAATGCAGCTGCTATGAACAACCAAAAATAGATACCAAGCTCTACATCCTCCCTCATAATTAGAATAGGAAAATTAAACTCAACATAAGCAGGCTGAAGTTAGACAACCACATTATTCTACTTTGGCATTAAATCACTGCCATCCATGTGAAAGAAAAGCTGCAGGTCAGTGAGTGACATTGTTGCAAATGTACTACAAATAATTCATATAAAAGTACAATGAATTAATAAAAATAATCAGCTGGTGAATTTATCTCTTCAAGTTTACTTACCAAGGCTTTTTGTTTATTGTAATTGTGGCATACAAATTTGAGACAGTTAACAAAGAAGTAACACCCATCAATGAGTTTTATCTTAGCTTTGCAGGAGATAGAGATGGTTTGGAGGGCTTGAAATGAAACAGAATATCACATAACCCTGGAAATGTATTTACTATCGTTAGACTGAAGTCCAAACAGAATCTGATGAGAAGTTAAACTGCTACAGTATTTCACCTTTTCTCCTTCGGACAGCAGCACATAGCTCTTAATTACACTGCATACAAAAAAGCTGTTAAATCATCTTTGCTTTTTACAACTTTATGTCTAGGTTTATGCTTTGATTTCAAACTGCATTTGAACTTGAAAATAAAGCACTTTTTGTAACCAAGCCTGACTAAAATAAACCACCTCTTTTCCCAAATACTTTAGAATGAACTACTAAGCACACAAACCTTCCAAGGACTAATACTTACAGGTATTAAGATGCTCCCTGTGAATTCTGACACATCAGTCACTTAAAATCAAGTGCAGTCCTAAACCATAAACTTAAAACTTGAGTTTTTGTAGTCTTATATCTAACGAAGTTAAACCTTACTTATATCGTCTTCCTACTTTTACCTGAAAACAATTAAAACATGTCTAACGAAGACTTTCCATCCCTTTAAGTCCTCTAAAGAAAGGTGACTTTCACAAGAAGTGATCATCAACTGCCAAGCCAAGCAATTTCTAGGATAAGGTGCTGATGGATGCACTAATGAGTCGTTCTTGTTTACCTCTGTAATAATCAAGGAGTAATATTAGAATTTCTTTTATGTTGACATCAAATGGAGAGAGACATTAAGCTAAATTACTACACTTATACACTGTACTGCAAGTTTAATTATATTAAAACATTACAAGGTGATAAAAGATTGGAAGGCAATACAATTCCAAAACCTCCATAAAAACAAGTACAGCTAGATGCTTCATGGTGACCTAAGCAAATAAAATACCAATTTAATACCAATATAATAACAATATCCTAAAGATACTTCTAACTTCCAAGAAGACAAAAGCAGCCTAGAAAGTATCACTCCTTTACCAATACATTCCCAGGCCAGAGCAAGTACTAAAAGGATTAAGTATACCTCTCTGAGAAAGCTTTAGAAAACAAAGGAAATGTTAAACCTTCCCTTAGAAAAATGCAGTTTGCTTTACTAAATACACATTATAAAGCCATTTACAATATAGATAATAAAGAATGTAAAAGCCTTATTTGTTTTCCAAAATAGTAGCTTTAGCAACTTGTTTGTAACTTCTTCAGAGACACTGCATGTAAAACTCAAGTACACATTTGGCTGGCAACCTTAAAATGTTTCCTTGTGCATATGGGGATTAAATTAGAATGTTTCACTGATTCTGCTCTCCCATCCTCCCCAGGAAAAGGATGTTAATCTATGCCAAAACATCCACAATACACAAAACCTGGCTCTATGTCCTGACTGAATCAGGCTGCAGATTTGTAAAATTACCCCCCACATCAAGAAAAAAATATGCTCATTAGTGGGTATTTTGAGCAGATGCGACTAATAGCAAATAAAGTCCTTCCTCAGAAGCATCTTCCAGGAGGAGTTTAATTAATTGTTTTTCAAAAATAATCTCCATTTTAGAAAGACAACAGCTTTGCTAAAAGCTTCCGTTTATTCACCTCTAAGAAACCAATCTGCCTGCCACTGCTGGCAGATGGGAAAGTATGATTTTATGGAAACAGGCCCAAAAAAACCCTAGGCTTTAAGGAGAGATTAAAAGATTTTAACTGAATGCAGCAAGTAAAGAACAATGCAGCACAGATAAGACAGATGTGTGCTTAAACATGAATTATACATATGTTAATGCTACATGAATATATAAAGATGATAAAAACTAAGGTACACCTAAGATTATTTCAAGGAACACTAGTAAGGAAATCATCTGTTGGACTGAGATCATATTTCTAAGCTCAGTGATGAAGTTTCAAGAGCTTGGAACTCATCATGAGCACAGGTTAACTGATTCCTCTGTCATCATCTTAATCTACGCAATTGAATACAATCTCATTACCATCAACCTGAATAAGGTAAAAAATATATTGCCTACATAGCACCAACCATGCAATTTTTTTGTAAAAAGCCCCAATTTACTTCTATCTCTTTCTTTATTTTAATGGAATTATACTTTAATTATGCCTAAATGTTACACAAGAATATCAACTAGCTAGTGATTTCTTGTCATTTGACAGCTTTAGGAAACCCAAGTGCTCACCTCATGTCTATTTAACTACAGGCAATGCAACACAGGCAAGATGACATGCCAAAGGCCGCTATAAGCTCTCTACAAACCAGCTGGAGGACTTGGACACCGAGTTCAGAAGAGTTGCTTCTTTAGCTGTCTTAATGCTTGGGTTGGGTACCCATTTTAGGTTCATGAATCTGTTGGTTCAGATTTACTTTTGGCTTCTGCAAAGCTTTGACTAGAAATTTTTAAGACTTATAGATTTTCCTCTGCTGAATGAAAGCATAAGTGAGACCAATTCTTCTTCTCAATAATAATAGTTATTTTGTTGCCATACTCCAGTCAAAAGCAGTACTTGTCTGAGATTTTTCTAGAATAAATGGTTTCATTATGGTTTTGTCTCCAAAAATGAGACTTCAGTCATTATTTGAAGCTACTTTAAGTTTGTTTTGCTACTATCACCTAGCAGAATTAAAACACAAGTAGATCCAACATATCTGACTAGTGAATGTGTCTTCTCACAGATCATCGTTGCAAGGCAGGTATATTTAAACACAGACTTCACAGAGATATTGTAGCTTACATTTAGAGTCAATTACAAGACTTATATTTGCATTATGTGTATTTCTATTTATAAACACAAGATATTAATCTTAAGTCTTCATGGTATCAGTAGCTTTATTCTACCTTTTATTCATCTTTCAGCTTAAAATAGTATAGGAACACAGTTAACTACCTGCGGGTCCGTGGAGGCTTTGGTGGAGGAGAATCCTGTTTCTCAGCATCTGAAGAACTGACAGCATTTTCTGTATTATTTTCATCCTGATTAAAAGAAAAAGGGCATTTTTACTCATGGCTGTAAAGCTGATACACATAATATTTGAACTGTGAGGTCCAAAGATCTGTAATGACACTTGGCAGTAATATATAACAATATGACCTATTTTTGGCTATCATATAGAGATCACTTTGAAACATCTATTCTAAATGCACAAAATTATTCTTTATCTTGTGTATCCAAATTCATATTTTTCTGACTGAAGATTTTGGTCTGCTTGCCATTGAACAGTCCACTAGAGAAAATACTCAAAAGCTGATCTTTCTTTAGTAGTGAGCAAGCTGTCATGCACCCTCCCAATTATTCATGTTGAATAATTAAATGAATAATTGGATAATAAAGCATTTATTTTCCAGTCAGTCTAATTATTTTCACTTATACAATCACTCCAATGAAGATAAGAATAATCTGCAGAGTTGTAAGCAAATGAGAAAGATCTTACCCACTTGTCTCCTAATGCATAGATCTAAACCATTTTCGAATAATCTCCCATTTGTGTACAAGAAAGTTTAATTTACTCAGCAAAGCATGAAGATTTTAATTTCCCTTTAGGACCATAAATATAAAAGATACATTTTATAGATGCATGTATTTATAAATGAATACACGTAAAATACTACTGTGGGCTAACCCTGGCAGGCAACTAAGCCCCACAGAGCCACTCTCATTCCTCCACTCCACCCCTAGAGGGGAAAGAGGAATAGCAGGAAAACTCATGGGCCAAGACAAAATTTTTAGTAAGCAAAGGAGAAGTGGGAAAAGATAAAAAGAAATCAAACAAGCAATGCAAAAGCAGTCACTCATAACCTTCATAGGTGGGCATTGGCCAGTTCCTGACTGTGCAAACATTGTCCAGCAATAGCTGCAGCACTAGCTACAAACAACCATCAGCACTGTTCTCACCACAGATCTAAAACACAGCACCCCAAGAGTGGCTATCAACACTATTTAACTACCAGCCACTAAAAAAAAGTAAGGAAAAAAAACATATATGATTAAAAATCAAAACAGAACATGCAACAGTCTAAAGCTGACATTCCATTGCCAAATATGTGCCACAGCCAAAGATCCAACAAATCAAAGAGGACCTTTGTGTCATCTTAACTTTAATGCTTATTTTACCTAAAGGCTTTTCTTGAAGGAATTCTCTTTTGAAAAGCAATCTTAAAAAAGCACAACAAATATCCCAAATTGGTGTAATACATTTCAAAGCACAATACCACATTCAGGCAATAGGGTCTGCTATCTGCCAGCCTGCCTGCTGAGACTGGTGATAGAGACTGACCTTCTTTAGTCTTACAGAACAAAAGGGAATTCCCTGTTACATTTCTGCTTCAGATGTGATAGTTGCATTTGAATTCAGTGAGTAATTTCTGATTTGGAAGATAAACTACAAGTTACCTCAACAGTTAACTAACTTCACTTAAATTTAGATTAATTAGTTATATGTTTTTAATTTCCATTACTTGTCTTAAAAGTTACCATACCACTGTTAGCTACTGTGAAGAGTCTATTATCAAATTCTGTTCCTCAGTTTACTAAGTGGAGCTTTACTTATGAAGAAAAAAAATTAACTATTTAGATCTATTTTACTCTTTTTCCTTAACTGTACCCATTAACTTGCTGTCACATATAATATTGCACAAGTACTCCAGCAGAAATACCCTATTGTTCCTTAATGAATGGATTGTGTTAGCCCTTTCAGAGAAATTGCACAGGGAGTTCATTGTCCTGTTGACCACTGGCTGTAACTATCAGGGGTTTTTTGGAGTAAGATTCAATTAGCAGATAAAAGCCACTCACATTTAAATGAACACAACTGAAGCTCCCACTGCAGTCAATCAAAGTTGTTTGGTTTCCATAGAATCATAGAACAGTTTGTGTAGGAAGGGGTCTTCAAAGGTCATTTAATCCACACCTTCCTGCAATGAGCAGGGCCCTGTCCAAGCTGGCCTTGGCTGTTGTCAGGAATGCCAGGCTGGGGCATCTGCAGCCCCTCTGGGCAACCTGTTCCAGTGTTTCATCACCCTCATCATAAAACATTTCTTCTTTCCATCTAGTCTGGATATACCATCTTTGAATTTAAAACCATTATGCTTTGTCCTACTGCAAGAAGCCCTGCTAAAAAGTCTGTCCCCATTTTTCTTATAAGCCCCCTTGAAGTACTGCAAGGCCACACTAAGGTCTCCCTGGAGCTTTCTGTTCTCCTAAACAACCACAACTCTCTCAGTCTGTCTTAGGAGACCTGTTCATCCCTCTCTTCATCTCCGTGTCCCTCCTCTGGACTCACTCCAACAGGTCCTTCCTGTGCTGGGGACCCCAGTGCTGGATGCAGTACCCAAGGTGGGGTCTCACAGCCATGGAGCAGAGGGGTAGAATCACCTCCCTTCACCTGCTGCCCATGCTGCTTTGGATGCAACTAATGACTGGGGAAAAATATGAATGTGGGTTATTTAAGTTTTTTTTTAATTAGTATGCCTATAGTGGTTTGCATCCAGATTTGAGGTCCCCAGCACTGGAAACATTACCATGGGGCATGAACCTCCAACCCCTTTACCAGGTCCTCTCAAGAAAGGAAAAAAGCAATTTCCTGCTTTTTGACATCAAGTAATGTGTGACCATCATTTTGCCTTTAACAAATATGGACATTGATTTTATTGCCTCATTCATGCTGAAGCTTGGTGCCAAAGATGCTGAGGCTCCCAATATTCAACAATAAACTCTGTTTCCAGTTCATTGGTTGTGTCACGTTCCTCCCCTGCTTCCCCCAGTTGTGCAATGCCAACTCTGAATCTCTCCCCTACCTATATCCATTACTATGGATAGCACTAAGTGCATTGGTATTGTACTGAAAAGGCTCCCCTCACTCATAAGTACTAACAACCAGAGCTGGAAATGAATGCATCCCCTAAACAACTGCATCCTGAGAACAGAGTGGGCTGCTGGCCTTGCTTTAGCACCGCAGCACACCTCAGCTTCACAGGGCAGAAAGGTACTAGAAAGACTCCACAAGAGTTCCTCCCTTCACCACCAACTTCTCCATCCTACAACAGATTGGAAAAGTCTCCCAATTCAGTTCCACTAAGACAGAAGTTTCCAGGAGCATATTTCATATTTATGCACTCAGTTTTCTAAAGGGCATTGGCAAGGGAAAGGGTGTGCCTGCTGGCTCTAGGCTAACTTGTCCAAAAAAGAAATCAGCAGCTGCATCCCTGTCCTTCTATGTTTGTAAAATGAAGTGTTTGTGAACAGAATGTTTCCTGAGATATGCTTTTCTCACAGGCAGAAGAAAAAGCTTATTAAAGAAGCTAACATATGTCAATTTTTTTTAAAACTCCACATATACAGTAAGAAGCTGTTTCTAGTTAAGACAGGCAGAAGTAGCTGAAAGGGCACTGCCATTTTTGCTACTGGTAACAAAATGTATGCATAAACCTTACAAAAATGTACATAAACTCAAATGTCCAAAGCATGCACACAACCACAGAATTTAAAAAACAATTCCTTGAAAATGAAAATTTAAACCCGTAAACAAAAAAAGGCCCAACAGAAAACCTGCACACATAAAATGGTACCTTGAACACCAGAAAAGCCAGTGGTTACCCCAATTTTGTACACAGGGAAGGCTTCAGGCAGAGAGGTGTTCAAAACTTTCACTTCTGCATCATGTTAAACTCCAGATCCATTCAATGTTTTAGTTACACTGAATGAGGAGCAAGAATGATTACAGGAATTACTGTCACCAAAAAACAGAGGTACTTTGCTACTTTCCATAATTAGCTCAATGGATTGATGTTTCTGTGAAGGCTTTGTTTACTTTTAGATAAGTCATTCTGTGTTACTTGTTCTCAGTTCTGTTTTACAATAGGGAATAACCAGTATTTTGGGTATTTATCACTCTTGAGTGACATCAACTCACAGATTTCCCTGTCATATATCAAACTAAGTGAACAGACGAACATACAGAAAAACTAGCATAAAGCAGAAAAGAGGAAGTTCAGCTCTGAAAGTGAATATAGGGTATCTCACTGGGATGACTGCATCTGTTGAGAAGAGCAGATGGTGGTATTAAGAAAAAGCCTTCCACAGCCTTCCTAAGCACAGCTTATCCACATCAGTCAACACTCCCTTGCCTCTCTAGACAGATGTTGCATTCTCAGGCAGAGCACAATTTTTAAAATACCAGCTTAGACAAACCAGGACAACATACGTAGCTCACAGGGGTCATCATACAGAATAATGTTTTTAAAATGATTAATAAATGTGCAATTCACTAAGTGTTTAATGTAGCACCCTGCCTTCTCACAGAAGACAACTATCCTACTGTGGCAGGCTTCTCACTGCAACATGGGTAAACAAAAGAACAGGATCTATCCCCAACCTTTGTGTCTATATGCATCAAATGTTCAACAGCACAAGAGTTCCACTGGAATTGTTCCCCTGAGGGAGTAGCTACTGAGATCAAGTGAAACTGCTCATAGTTAGGAATTTCTAGGTATTCTTAAATTAAATATGTTAAATCGCACATATATAAATGTGTGCATACCTACCCATGAAAGACTACATTAACAAATGACAAGACCATAAAGTCAAATACTTTATGTAGATTGCCCCATGTCTACTAAAATGCAGAGTAACTTATGTTCCTGTAGTAATGCAAAGAAACATGGAATTCTCACTGCAGATGCACTGTCTGAATCCAGCTTGCTAAGGTGGCCCCAACTGTGTTAGGACCTCCCATGGGGGGTCTTTCCCCACCTGCTTCCTCCACTGGCTCAATCACCAGAGTGCTGTCACTAACTTCAAGCCAATAGAGGATCATAGTCTTAGACTGAAATTTCACACACACTGCCTACAATTCAAAACCTTTTGCCCAGGAATTGCTATGTATAATTTTCTTTTGGAAGTCACAGTGGAAATATTTAATGTCATTCAGAAGCTTTCTGTACTGGTAAAATACTTGAAAATTTACTGCAAAGACTCCTTCAGAAGTAATCTCATGTTTTCCCTTAAAAGGAATTGAGGCATTCCTTTTGCCCTTTTCATAAAGCAGCATGGGAATCACTGAGCATCAGTAGATAAAAAGAGAAATAGTTCAGACTGAAATGATACACTCAAGTGACTCAGATTAAATAAAACATTCCAACAGAGGCAACAAGATAAATGTCTCTGAAGAAATACATGATTTTTTAAAACGCTGTGATAACAAAAAATATCCTTCTAAGCTGCCAAACAGCAAAGAGAATATGAACAGCACAGTCTTCACTTACAGTTTCTAAACCATAAATGTTTCAAACAACAACATTCTTCTTACAGCAGCTGATTCCTCCATGACTTTGAAAAGTGCAGTCAACCACAGCAACAGAACTCTCTCACTTTTACAGCACGAAATGCAAGAGACACTGGAGAGGACTAAGACTGCCAGATTTTGGAGAAAGTGTTTATTAAGACAAGCTTCTACTTATGGATAAGGATAAAACAAGGATTTGCAGTAATGTAACATGTTTTGTACTGTCTAGAGACAAAAATCGACAACAAACATTTTGGAATTGAGAGTGAACTTGCTTGTTTGTCTTTTAATCAATTCTCTTTTTCTGACTTCCCAACAGAATATCCAACTTGATGAAATTCCATATGATTCAGACTTTCCAAGACATCTACAGTTCATTTCAGCTCATAAAGAACTTTCCCACATAATTCATAAAATATTTTACTGATACAAATCTGACAGATACCTTATCAGATGACCAAGACTAATGATCTCACATACATTTCAAAGCCTCCAAACACAACACCAAGTGTAATATTTTCACAGCAGTACTAACAAAGCCAATGATGGTGAGAAGCACAACTATTCACTTAAAATATATGACAAAATGATCAAGAATTTCAGTGGGAAGGGCTTCAGTCCAAGACTCTGCTCCAATTTAATTGTTTGGTAACTTGAAAGTACTACTAAATGGGGGAGTGGAATAATTCTGATTATCAAATCTAGCACCTGAATTATTTGCTTATCACAAAAAAAAAAAAAAGAAAAAGAAAAGAAAAAAAAACAAAAAAAAAGAAAAAAAAGCTCCCGAAGAGCAATTCTTCATCCTGAAATTTGGCTGCTGTGGGTACTGTTGAAAGTATTTGTATCTGAGCAGCAGAGCCTTCCTTATTTCATTTCATTTAAATATTTAGTGTTAAGCATTTTTAGTTGTACACATTTATAATAGGTATAACTATATGGTAAGAGTATACATTTACTAT
This sequence comes from Parus major, assembly GCF_001522545.3. Lineage (NCBI taxonomy): Eukaryota > Metazoa > Chordata > Aves > Passeriformes > Paridae > Parus > Parus major. Next base: position 11,206,534 of record NC_031773.1, read on the forward strand.
ATTAAAGCACATCATGTATTTTCTACATGGTTTTGAATCTATCAAATTCTAATGGAAATTCTAACCCTATCCTAAGTCTGTTTTCAAACACTGCATGCCTTGCTGCTGACTTTTCACAGTATTGTTTCCAGCAGGGCAAAGGTGGCAAGTTCACAGGAACACACATTCAAGATTGTGTCTGAGCTACTTCCCCATGAGTATTGCCCCTCACTGCCAATCAGATTAACCTTTTACTGGGATGTTACAGGCAAGCCCTGCTTACAGAACCTCTGGAATTCAACCCATTTCAAACACAGCTTGAAATGAGAACCCCAACAGCAAAACAGAACCATGAAACCAACTCTACAGAGCACTCCAGCTCTTCACAGTATTATCAAAAAAGAATAAATGACACATTTCCTCTTCAGCCCAGTAGCATCTCCTGCTTAACCAATAGTAATATATCCAAAATAGGCACATGAATTTTATTTGGAATTGTTTTCTTTGGACACAATTAAAACTGTTCATAAACTGAAGATTTCTTAGTTGCTGTAGCACCTGCAGGCAGAGTAACATACATGAAGGAATATTAGAATATTACACTGTATTTAATAAAGCTACTTGAAAACTTCCTGCCTCAGAATTAGCTTTTAACTAAGATAGATCCCAGAATACCTGTTTGGTTTGGGGTTTTTTTGTTTTGCTTTTTTTTTTAAAGAAAGCAAACTAGAAAATTTCTGTGGAACATCAGATATTATATACAACAGATGCTACATAACATTCCTGGAGGTAAAAAAGGAACTTTTTCAGACTATCAAAATGATGTCTCAAGTGAGCTTCAAAGTTTTAAGAATCAAATTAAAACTACAAGAAAATATTTAACTGGATATGTGAGGTTTCCCTTATAAATCCAGAACAGAAGCTAAGCCTATACCAGTTAATTCCTTGAAAGCAAATTTTTTAACAAATGGACAGTTGCAAATTCAAGTATCAAACTTTTAGATACAGAAATTCTTCATCCACCAGACTTTTTCCCCTCAACCTTTCTGCAGAATTATTCAAGTAATAGTCGGAAGAAGCATCATTTCTCAGCACAAGAAAGGCCATGCCTACTCACACAAAGATTTACTTTGCCCTGCTTCCAACAAAAGGGAACTTCCAAAGAAGAATAAGATCAGAGCAGGCATAAGGGGATCCTTCCCTAGAATGTTTTCCAGCACATTGCAACTCTGGGATTTCATAGGTCAGAGGTTAGTGAAACTCATGGAAGATTCCAAGATGGTGAGATATTCACCCCAAAGACACAGGCTTTCAGATGCAAAGAGCTCTGCAGTTTCATGTTGCATTTCTTATACAAATGTCATTTTTTTTATTAAGTCTTTCAGGTCTTACTGGTAACCCTTAGGAAAAGCTAACAGAAATGAGCTTTCTGCTGTTACTCAGCCTCTGTTGTATCTAACCTCAGCCATTTTTTCTCCACCTCAGTCTGGCTGTTCTTTAGATGGAGCCTTCCAACACCTTTGATCCTTGTCCAGTTGTTTAATGTTCAAATTCTGTAACATGCTTTTGAGATAAGCAGACTTGACATGCAGTCAGTAGTCAAACTGCAAGATACCCACACAAGGACATTACACTCTATGCTCTTACTTGTTCCCAAGTAGATACTAAAATTCAATTTCCTTTACAATTTGTTGATCATAAACCAACATCATATTCAAATAAAACTCAAAACTCACACTCCATCACTGCCTTTTCAGAGCTGGGATTATCCCCCCTCACCCCCCAAGTACATTACCTATCCATTTTCTATTTGGTCTTGTTTTGTTAGTCAGCAAATCTCTCAAGCTGTGCTAAAGACAGCATTTGCCTTTGTTACAGAGTATCACCATATTTTGCCACAGCTTCACTCATGTTCATAAATATGCAAGTCATTTAGTATATAAAGCAGTAGGAATAAGTAAATAAGAGACATTTTTGATTCTATATAAGAGCACAGACATAAGTCAGATTTAAGTCAAATAACCAGAAGATACAGCACACTGATCCACCTATTATTTTATGATCAAAATTCAAGTACTTTTAGCTCTGTACAAAGCTAATCAATCTGCATGTTCCAAACCCCGCCATGCCCATTTCTCAGGGGAAAGAAAAAATAAAAAAAATCACACATCAATTTAACCAAACCTGTAACAAATAAAAGCAGCCAGCCCTATCCATATTGCATTTAGTCAACAGGCTTCTTGTCATGACTAAAGACCTCCTAAGTACTTCGTGAACTGATATAAATTCTTAGGAGTCAGCATAAGGGTGGATGCCTGTAATCCAAGAATTCAAAGCATTCTAGATTTCCTAGAAAGTAGAGGAGAGCTAAATCCCTAAAATAAATGGAATGCTTATTAATAAAAGCACATTTAAAATTGCTTCCAGATATTTCAGAGTCCTGGAGATACCACTTATACTCCCTCTAGAGACCTATGGAATCTACACCAATTAGGGACAGAAAATCACTGAATAAACAAAACACAATCCAGGGACAAAGGGTGGTACAGAATTCTGGACTGTGGGAGAGAAAGAATATATTCATCCAAAAAGCCTAGAGCCTAGCGCCCAGCATCAGCCAAGAAAAAATATCTGAACATAAAAGATTAAACCTATAGGGGACATGAAATTTAAAGGGGAAGGACAGAAACACAGAAAAATCCTCAGATACTGTGAATACCAAGGAAGAATATTTTTTCCACTTCCTCCTCCTTTGTTAAAAGGGTAGAGCATGAAGCTCCCTGACAAAAGCATTTTAATTTATTTTTCTCTCCCCTAATCTATTACAATGCAAGCAGTACTTTACAAAACACGAGAACATAATAAGATCACATCATTGAACATTTGAAAAACAGCTTCACAGGAGAATTTTCATCAGAAGCTAACAGCTACATATGGGAAAGACACCTACCACTCCATCTGCAATCTTCCAGTCTGCACAACTTTCATATTTTTGCAGTTGCTTTTCAAACAGTTGTGCTATGGCTCGATGGACAAGTTCATACTGCTCCTATAATAAGGTGCCAGATAAAAATTAATGCACAAGATCTTTTCAAAGAACAGTGATGTATTTTCACATTCATTTCAAAACAAACTATACCTTTGTTTGCACTGCAGAATGCCTCTGTGTCCTCATTTCCTGTATTAAATTAAATACATTAAATTCTTCAGGTATTTTCTGAAATACAGAAGAAAGTTAATTACAATGACATAATGGTCAGAACAACAATACAAAAGCTGTTAAACATTAAAAAAAGTGTAACTTTTATAGGAAAAGCTAATCTGTTCTCTCCACACTGCAAGTATTTAATTTTTTTTCCAAAGGAACTCCAAACTGACATTTGATTTAGACCAGATGAGACTATTTCAAGCATTTTTGAAATGAGATCTAATGTCATTAATATGACATTGCAGTGTTAACAATGCTTCATGATCTAAAAATCCCAGAATGAAGTTATGCCTTTATATTTGAGCTGGATGATAAATCAGAAAGACTGAGAAAGTTGAATTCAAAATCAATTTATATTGAAACTTATTTTTGAAAAATTAGAATTTTATAGTAACCTTTTCAGATAAAAACTTGCTGTCAAAGTAAATGCATACTAAAGCATGAATACAATGAAACTAAACATCTAACATGCCAAGAGAGTTCCGGAACATCTTAAACATTTCACTCTTTTTGAACACTTAGAAATTTAATCAATCACTGTTAAGAAATTACAGAAAGTCATAAAACTTCTTTTAGGATTCCTTACCCCAGCTTTAAGTAAATTCCATGTGTAATCTATGGCACAGATGGCTCCTGTTCTTCCACACCCTGCACTATGAACATAAACAGATAGGTGTTAGATCCTATTTAAATTTGATAAAAAAACACTGTAAGCCTTGTATTTCAAAAGTCCACATTAAAAAAAAGAAGTCCAAATCCCTCAACTATCATTTTAATTTCACTCAGCCTGACACTACAGTGTCTTCAAAATAAAATCAGCAGTGCAAAATGCAGCTTTGAATCTTCTAATGCAAGTTTTCATAGCCATTTCGAACTGCAGTCATGAAAGATGATTCAGTGTTGACAATTTTATTGCCTCTTTCTTTTATCACATTATTCCCAGCTACTACTGCTTCATCAGGTGTGGTCTTCTCCAAGTTTAATGATAAATGATGTAAAATAGCAGAACAGACTACATTTAAAGACTTGCCACATTTTTCTGATTTAGTATCACATCTGTATTTTCTCCTTTTTAGCTAAAAACATAAATCTGAAAGTTTAAGAATGACAGCAAACTATCTTATTTATCCTAATTGTCTGAATTCCTCTGTTTTACACATGCAGAGTTATAATTCATGCATATTTATTACATTATAATTACACTGTTGTAAAGAATCAACATTCAGAATTATACTGACAGTCAAAAAGAACAGGACAAAATGAATAGATTTCAGTGCTAAGTCAGTTTATGGTTTTAGACCTCATTTAAGACTGACAACTCAAAAAAAGAATGCAGCCCATGAAGAGAATAACTAACCTCTAAAGAGTTAGTAAGTCCCATGAATTTACTATGTCCCAGTTTATAAATCTGAATTCAATTTTTCCTGACAGAACACATGAACTGTTGTTGCTTTAAAAAGCATTAAAAACAATAGGCAAGATTTCCAAACAAATTGTCAGAAAGTGTCAATTCAGCAAAATATTTTTATTGCGGTTCAGTCTCAGCACTTCTGCTAGCCAAATTTCAGGTGAAGGATGAAACTGTTCTTCAGAAGACTTCCCAACTGGAAACTACATCCTGCTAATTAAAGATCTTTTTTGTCATATCAGAGCACAGACAGAGTTCTTAGTGATGCATGTGCTACACAATCTCTCCCACTGAGAATGGAGCCTTTACTCCCAAGCTGCTTTGCAGTGATCTTCAAAGTCTGTTTTGTCCTCACAAAGATTTATGTCTTAAGAACCTCAAAACAGGTCCCCTGTCAAAGGCTCATTTTTTCTGATTGATATTCTGTCTTAAACTGAAGTAAAACCAAAATTTCACTGTGGCATCAGTTTTAAGAAAATAAAGTCTGTGTGATTTTCAATTAAATTTTGACAAAAGCATTATTTTCCAACTAAAATAAATTAATTCTGACTTAAAACTAAAACTAGTGCATCCCAAATCAAAAGTCTAGACTTCAAAAAATGAAAATGTTTAAAAAATGAAAAGATAAATACGTTTAATACCTGCAGTGTATGCAAATAGGAACATCTTCATGTTCCTGATATTCTCTCATCAAGCTGATCATGTCGAGAATAGAATCAAAAGACGAAGGGACATCATGGTCAGGCCAGTTAACATAATGAAATTGATAGACACTACGAGTCTCCTAAGGGAGAGGCAGGGAGAAAGGTGTTAATGATAACACATATTTGAGTTTGTACCAAAGAAATAATTCTAGGAACCTCTTTGACAAGCAAAGTCATTTACTGGATTAAAAAAGCCTTACAGCTTGCAACACTTCAAAGAATAGAAGAGAAATTCTGAAGTCACATTTCAAGTGCTGCTAATGCCTCGGAAGATGCCCTATGGGACAGTTCAGAAGCCCCTCTCTATTATATGGGTAAAGGACCAAAAACACTGCACCATATGAAAAGGTTCTATGTCCTTACAGCTATAACTTGGAAATGGAGTAAGAATATTCCATGTGGTCTTTCTTTTTCTATTTGTACCTCAGTAACTTACACTGAAGAAAAAAAATGGGGGCAAAAGCGTTGTTTTTTCACATTACAAAATAAAGTGCACAGGCTCCAGAGGGAAATTAAGAAAATGAGAGAAATAATAAAGACTGTACCTAAATATGAATCACACTTGCAGCAACAATAGGTACACTATTATTCTAATAACAGTAGCTGCAATAGTACCAAAGACAAGGTAAGAAGCAGGTTTTAGAACAGCTTAGTTACTCAGCTACCTGAATCCCTGAAAATCCTCTTTCATCACTATCTGAAGCATCTGCAGCTACCAGTAGCTCATTCTACTGCACCTTTCCACACCACACCTCTGGGTTCCAGTACACCCCTCAAAGTAATGTACTGGACAGCATGAAGGTTTTGAGCCACATTACCCTCTACAGGTTTCAAGACCTACACTACCTTCAGTTCAGTTATTTGAGAAGCAATGTGGCAGGCCTCTTTGGCATGGAAATTTATCTATTTTTGATGCTTGGCTCTTCCCAGCTCTATGGAAACACCATAGCTAGTTAAAACAAGAGAAAACATAGCCTAAGAAAGCACAAATTTAAGGTGCTTATGTAAAACCAAAGTGATCAGTGAAAAGGAAGACTTAAAGCTACCTATTAAGTTCCACCAAGAAATTTCATTTAATTACATTTAAAAAGACCTGTGATTTTTCACATTAGAAGAACGGCCACAAAAATAATAAATTTTCTTTTTATATGAAAATAAAAAAATTTAAAAGAACCTTTATAGTCCTTTTTTTCTACTGCCACTTATAAACTAAACAACCCAAGTTCTTTCTTGCTTCTTTGACTGAAACAAGCAAGTTTCAGTCAAACTGGTTTTCCTTCTACAAACTAAAATAACATTATAGATTTATGGAAATTTTAAATCCTTTTGCATAGTTTTTTTTTTGGTTTTTTTTTTTTTTGTATAATAATCCACTGCAAATGCTACAGAAATTATAAAACATATAATTATTCTGGAAAATCTGAAAGCAAACTTAAAAGGCTATTACTTTATACCACAAATACACCTTTCCTCCCCAGTGCAAGGCTATGCTTAGAATTCTTCAAAGAAAGATGAAAAGTCTGTAGTTAATTTTACAGGAATCCTCAAGCAAATCTCTACATAAATCTGAAGAAAAAACACTTTATCAGACACACATATCAAATATCAACACATCTTGTTAACCCTTTCAGTTAAATTGCTCCTCACAGGAGCAAACTTCTGTTTCCTTGCTAGGATCAAAAGCTTGGCATAAACTGTAGCTTTTGGTTGCTGCTCAGTTTTTAAGCAGCACACAGGCTTCTAGCTGGGACAGAACTCCCCAACATCAATAGCCAAATACCATTGGCAAGTACAGTATAGGTAAGCAAAATATACATCAGCCACAGTTTCTAGTGTAAGTAGTACAATATTTCACTATTAAAAGGAAGGCAGGCTCTACTTTGGGGTTTTTGGTGTCCAGTTCTGTTTTGAAGTGTACCATTTCAAAAAATGTCACAAACCCTGATTACTACACAGAATTTCTGTTATCTAAACTGTCTCATAGCCCAGTCAGTTATGAGTGCTAACAGAAACAAAATGATTAAGTTCATGCATTCCTAGCAAATACTGCAGACAAAAATTATTCCCCAAAATTACTCCCCTCATGATGAAGCAGTTTTCATAACTGCTTGGCATCCACTGTTGAATTGGAACATTGTGAAAAATCACAAATGAGACTAACCTGAAATAAATCATTTATTAATACAGATTGACAAATAAAATGACAGGTATTCTGTAAAATAGACTATCATGCCTTGTGTTTTTACAGGAGGGTTCCATAGTTTTTATTTGCTGGTAGTTGCTTTTCAGTCAAATAAAGTCTGACATTTGACATCTGACATTTCATGTAAGTTTATAAGAAAAGCTTAAACCATTTGGGTAAACAAGAACATCGATAAAAGGCAGAGTTTCACTATTCCTCCTTTATATACTAAGGTTTTAACATCACTTCCAAACTTTATTTACATACATAATTACCACCTAAAAAAGTGAGGGTATTTTCATGAGTTTCTGACATTGTATCATTTTGATGACTTTTGATCAACTATTGAAGGTGAGACCAGAAGCGACTTTGTACTTACATTTTGAAATTCAAGTAATAATGTTCTAATGAAGTAATCTGTTCTTGCTTGCTCAGCTTCCTAAACATGAGAAAACAATAATGCATTGGAAAAAAAAATATTAAAAATCAATATGCAACATACAGGACATAACTAAAATCTAAACTTTAAACTCAGGGTTCTTTTTAAATTTATTGGTTTTGTATTTATGATTTCCTCAAGAGAGGGGCAATCAAAATACTGATTAACACACCAGCAAGTTAGCTTGCTGTACAAGATGTGCAAAATGCATTACTTTTACTTAAACATGTGTATTTTGAAATTAAAGCCTTGTCTGCTCCAAAGTCATCAATAAATCACATAAGAATATTTCTAAGTACCTCTTTTGCTTTCTTTCTCCATTCTTTTAACTTACAGATTGCCTTTCACAGCCATCCCTCTATAACACTTGTGCTGTATAAACTTCAGCCTCTTACTGAGGCTCTATCCTGTGATATCTCCTTTTATTTTTTCCTTTCCCATTGTTTTCAATCAAGCGTGCATCTAAAAGAATCACTAATTATTTTGGTTGTGGCCAAAAAACCAAGCTTCTAGCTCACAGAGTTTTCCAATCCTCCTTTGGAATATCAAGGAAAGTTTATACAGAGATCAAACAGTATTATTGTACTTTAAATATCAGTAACATCATAATTTGAAGATGCCTTTAAAAACTTGGCATTACAGCTTCCCACAGAGAATTTAGGAGACTGCATATATGCTTTAATGCATTTCTGTCTTCCCCTGGGAATTTACCATTTCCCATCAACAACTGCAACACTTTGCAGGTTTTAAAGCAATGCAGCTCACATACACCAGAGTACATGAAGGTAAGAGATTCTCATCTGTAGCTAAGAAGTCAATTACAACAAGCACACACAAACCCCTTTCACCAGTATCACAAAGACCAGGGCAAAAAGCAGGCAAATTTGAATCAACTTAATGTGGAAAAGGTTACTCAGAATCTTTATAGAATAAAATTTCCAAGTATATATTTTCCTGACAAGATGAACTGAAGTGTACTTAATTCTTGTTAGACTATTTCAAAGTAGTATTAATACCTGAATAAACAGGCATGTAAACTCTTTCTGAACACCTTAAAACAATTCATGCTAATTAACTTAATAAAAATATCCTATTCCAGTGTTACTTTCAGTTCACTCAGAACACACAAGTCAGAACAGACAAAACTGCACAAGATTTTGTTTTTGTGAGGATGGTACATACATTCAAGCAGCATATAAAGCTCAAGAAATAATACATAAAAGATAAGGACCAAGGGACACAGGTTCCCATCTTAAAATAAAACAATTGTGGAGAATTAAAAATACCACACAGATTAGATGTGCATATTCCTTTGAGAGTCCTTGTGTAAAATTTAGTACTGAACAACTAAAAAGCCCACTACAAACAGTTCAGTGAACATTGAAGTTACAAACTCATTAAATATTTGAAAATTAATTTATAAAGGTTTATACTTACACAAGAAACACGAAATGGTCCAAAAGTTACAGCTGCTTCTCCATACAGAGGCCAGTAACGCTCACATTTTTTCTGTTAAAGTAAAGAATGCTAATTTAATTAATGCGTGGTACTGAAAGATGATTACCAGAAGCAGAGCAGACAAAATCACAACCCCAAATGCCTTATTCTGGACCTCTTTTAAGGTAGTAAAATAACTTTCCTTTTGGATTACAAGAGCAAAACAAAATCAAGACCTCAAACAACCAACATAAATACAGGCAAAAGACACTTTGCAAATTAGGATTTCCTGTCTGCCTGTACCATATGCATAAGCATCATTCAGAGGAGAGCAATGAAAGCTTAGTTTTTGTGAAAGTTGGGAATTCACAATTCTGGATTTCCTTCTAAGGTCATAAGAATAAAGAAGAGAGACTTTAAAAAAATTGTTTTTGCAGCTGTATCAATTGACAGGAAATTCTGAAGGACTCAGGATTTTCATAGTTGGCCTACATCCCACAAAGAGCAAGACACTTTTTCCACAGTAACATGGCCAGAAACAAACCCTTGGTGCAGTTCTGTACACAAACACATATTCCACTGAGATAACACCTAAATAACCATGCAATCCTACAAATGGGGCAAAGAAATGCAGTCTCATGAACTATTTCTTATGTACAGAAAAGTAAGGATAAGCATTCTCACTTAATCTGGCATATTATTATCACAGTCAAGGTATGAAGCTTCATAGCTATTGCCTATATGGGCAAAGCTCATTTATTTTTGTATTTAGGACACATACCCTTCCCATTTCAAATTCTCGACAGGCCATTACAATTATCTGAAAAGAAAAAAAGAGATGGTCCAAGTTAGATGGTTTTGGATCACATATCTTAAACCTACACTTCACCACTGGCTTCTATCAGGTAGATACCGATACTTTAAGTGGTTACTGCAGAAGAGACTAATTATTATTAATATTTTCTTTCCTGCATACAAATGCTCTTCTAATTCTAAAACAGTAACCAAGTCTCACCCTTCACAAAGTCTACATCACTAATACACTACTTCAAGGCTGTTTAATCCAAATTCATTGTAATCCTATATAAATACTTTATTTATTCAGTCTGACAGTAAAGTCTAAACTTACAAAAATACAGAACCATTTGCCAGCTGGAAGAAACATAGCTATATTTGCTCAAAGTGACATAATGCATAGTATATGAACAAACCCTCCCCAGAAAAAAGACCCTGATCATCAATCAAATTTCTTAGGTGAAGCTATTTCAGAAAGCATGAGTAGCACAATAAAAATGCACCAACAGGTAAGCTATTAGTTACAGTAAGTAACCATGACTTACGGTCCAACAACTACCTCCCCAAAAAATTCCACAAATAATTTGTCAAACCTACCCAATTTCCCCAAGTATTCAAAAGTCAATACCTGACAAAAGCTGTTCAAACATGTAGAATACATAAAGCAATAACTAGCCCAAAATTAGCATTAAAAGAAAGGTAAGTGGTTTGGGGTTTTTTTTTGTTTCACTTGCTGGTTCTGTATTTGATTTTGTCAGTCAACATTAAGTCAGAATTATCTCCTGCCTTACAGATGTAACCCAACAAGAACCTAATCATAAACATGAAGCATTTAGCATCCATTCAACAAAACTATTACTTTGAATTTGCATTATTAAACCAAATAAATAATAGTAATTCTATTTAACTACAAAAATCAAGATTTGGGAAGTAAATACTCTAAATCACTGTCAATATTTTGATAATAATAGCCAGCTCAGGCAAAAAATACACAATCACAGTGCCATGATATAAGGTAACACTGAATTTTTCTATAGCTACTTACAGCAACGTTGTATTCCCATATCATCCTCCAGAAGTCTATGACTGTATTGGCTAACGGTCCCTGGGTAGCAACATATGCTTTTGGCCCATGCACTCCCTAGGATTGCAGAAAGGAACCATTATTGTTCATAAAAGACATTTAACTGCACTGAATTAAAGAAGGTTATGGGTTAAAACAGTGTAAAATTAGAACATCTAGATAGCTAGATAGATAGATATAACAGGAAGGGTGAATATGAAACATGACTCCTAATTACATTAGTGGGAATTTTGCTGGTAATCTCAAGGGATCCCAAGATCACAACAGCTACAGCACTGCCAGAGACTGTCCCAGGAAATAAGCTGTTTAGATTCTGAAGATTCCCTTTAAGTCTGCATTTAATTTGTTACTCAAACATTCAGTGATGAAAAATTGAAAATTGTTCTGCAAAAACGCATCCTCCTGAACAAATTCAAGTTCCTCCCTCCCTGCAATACATTTCCATGTATTATATGTATATAATATACATTATGTATAAAATTTAAGGATTTTTTTAATATAAATTTTCAGTACATTAATGTTCAGCTTTTCAAGTTAAACATTCATGCAGTAAGATTTAGAGGAACACCTGTTTCTGAAAAATACTGTGTAGAAGCAGCATCAGAATAAAGCTGAAAAGACAGCTCAAGATATTAACACTTTGAAACAAAACTTTAACCGGCTTTTAGTCAAATTCTGGCTTCTCTTTCAGAATGTTAGATTAATTCCATTGCCATTGTTAGATTAAGAATGTTATAATGTTAATTCCATTGCCACACATGAACAGAGCAAAATGTACATTAACATACACAATTTGTCAAACACTTCATTTATGGTCCCTAAAATGTCACCTGTTAAAACAACTGCATCTGAATTTTCCTGTGGTATAAATCTCCAATTCATTTGCCTGACACTTTAAAATGAAGTATTTTATATTACATTTCCACTTAGGAGTAAAATCTAGGCTTTAAAGATTCTGTTATAAATGGCATCATGTTTGCAAATTTATTCAAGTCATAAGAATATCTTCCCTCACAGCTTTAAAGTTTTATGTTAGACTATAATATTAAAACTGCACTGACAAGAAAAAAAAAAGCTTAAAAAGAATAGAAGAACTGTTAAATTAGTACCACATACCTTAATAAAGTTTGCATTGATGTAGTCTGAATCTTGTGGAGGAGTTTTTAAGGTCAATTTAACTCGGCTGTGATCAACTATAAAAACAGATCAAAATATTTTTTTGAACAAGGATTCCAACACATGTAAATCAAAATAGAGCAGGAAATATAATATATATAGTACACTAAAGAACATTTTCCAAAGGTAAGTCGCACAAGCAAGTCAATATATTTATTTTATGGGTAAACCAACTCAGGTAGTGAGTGATAAGCAGAGTAGCTCATACTGCTATGTACTTCTGATGCTGAAGTTCACAGGGTACCACCTCCTAGAATTCCAAGAGCAATTCATTAAAAAGAGGCAAAATACAATTAATCAGAAGCCATCAAAACTGCAGTTACACAACATTAACACAGATCATGATGGTCAGAATTAAGATACACCTAGGGAAAGCAGAAAGCACAAAACACCAGTGTACAGTTAAAGCAGCTGGCAGCTCTCAAAGCCTCTGCCAAGAACTCCATCAGGTATGACAACAGTAAAAAGGCATTAGGGATTACTGCTCAGGCACAGACTGACCCCTATCCCCCAAATACTGGGCTAGGCTCTTTGCTGGAGCACTTCTGAACTAGAAAGCAGCAGATTTCTTCATTTAGGGGGTTTTGGGCATGTCAAGTTCCTGCCTCAAACATTACTGCCTCAGATAAAGCTTCTGATAATACCAACAGACCTTTGGAGACCAAAATCCTCAGCAATATGAAAATAGCCTTATTGTTTGTTGATGGAATAAACTAAACATTTTGTTATTCTTTTTAGCCTTAAAAAAAAATTGCACCTTTAACGCAACGACTTGATTGTTACTAAAATGGTGTCGGCGGTTGGCAGGTTTGCCAGTCCTCCCAGCTCTTGTTGATAACAACACTTACTAGCTATCATATAAAAATTGTTCAAACTATCTCTACAATAGATTTTAGTTGGAAATTCACATCAAAAAATAAATGTTCTTTAAATGGGGTAACAGAAGTATCTGTAGAAACAGCAGCTGCTCAAGCAATTTGTTACTTTCTGCTCCCAGGGTCAATTCCGCAACCACAGAACAGTTGCGAAACCTTTGATTAGACCTAAAGTCAAGAAAAAAAACAAAGAACAAATATATTTTAAAGAGAAAATACGGTTAGTTGGGTTTTTTGTTTCATCAAAACATCACCAATAATAAAACAGGGAACCATGCCCAGAAGAAGTAAATGCTAACAGTTATTTCTATACAGAAAGCTCTCCCAAAAACCCTGCAAAATGATGAATTTTTTTTGCCGGAGTCCTCATAATATGCAAAAAACTTTGTGTTACCATGTAATGCTTCTTAAAAAAGCACAAGTGTAAATTACAAGACTTTTAGATCACAAATCTAGAGAAAACACGTTTATATAAAGGCCTAGAAAAACCCTTGAAACACATTGCTCTGTGTTACACACTGATACACAGATTATAAAAGCAAGAACATTCTCTAAGCGTGAAATGGTGTCATGGACTTTATACTAAAATCTGCTTTTATGTGGCAGAACAGACTAAATAAAGTAGCAGGCTAATGAGGGAATCCTATCTTCCCAGCACAGATCCAAAACTCTAGAGCAGTTTCCAAATGTCAACATCACCATCCTGTCTGTGTGCCACAGCTCATCTGTCACAGAGTTTATGGTCTGGAATAGAATTTCCCCAAAAAAATCCACTGCAGTTCCCAGCTTCTGAAGATTAAGTGCTTGTATACTGTTATATAATGTAAAGGCTCAGTTCACAGTAACTAATTGGTTCTTCAGGTGACCAGTGAACACTATGTTGCATTTAACGACCATTTAGCATGGCTTAGTAAACTGTAATGCATCTTTTATTCTGAAGCCAGTGCTGAGTTAGTGCTGAGGTACTGATCTCTCTGGTAGCAGTAACAATTTCTGATAAATACGGGACTAATCTCTGATTAAGTTACAAATGTACATTTTTTCCTGGACTTACAAGAGATAGACAAGGATACTTTGTCTTTCTCCTGCTTCTCATTTTAAGCTGGTACTCCCATCACTTCATGGTTGGAGACTTTGGATGCTTGAGACATTCACTTACAAACTGAAAATACACCTTCAATTTTCCTAAATGTCATCTCATTTCCCCACTGTGAGCTTCATTCCCTTCCAGATCCCAGTGACTCAGGTTTTATTTCCATGCAGACGACAGATGTGCTCCTCTACTGCTGCAGTTCCAGCCATGCATTGCTACAGTGTTGCTGTCTCACCAGCTCAGCCTGCTGCTACCAAGATTTCACTGTATTGTTCATGATCTGCCAAAATGCCAGGACAGTGTTAATAAGATGACGATAATGACTTCCTCTCTCTTTTTCACTCCACCTATTAAACATTTCCTCCCAGCTAATAAGCAGAGTAAAAAGTACCTGTTGCTGACCTTCTGGGACAAGTGGCATTTGTCAGAAGACTACCTTTTAATCTCATTGTCAGCTGTTCAGACCAAGAAGCACAGTGAGAGCTTCTGAAATACATGGCCTCAGGAGCTACACAAAGCGAGCACGTAACAGTCTTGTAATTTCAGATACCTGATCTGTAATATCCACATGTTGGTGGGTTTAAAATTTAAATTCTGCTCTCTTGCTTTCTGTGTCCACACATTAAAAAGAATTTCATTTGGACTCTAGCAAAGTAGAAACCAAAGCTAATCCAGCACTGGAAGCTTTTCAACACAATTTGCATGATACAGACAGGCAAAAAAGATTTTACATCAAAATTGGTTCCTTAAGCCTCCTTAGAATTTCACCTGGAGAATATACTGACATTTATTTGTTTTCTACCATTAATAACATCCTCCTAAGGAAAACATACATTCAAGCACCTAATAAAGTTCTCAGCTGTTCTGAGCTAAAATGAAAGTGTTGGCTTGATACAGCTTCAGAACCAGAACACATTTATTTTTGGGTGATACTTCTCCTGATAAAATATAAGAATTCAGAACTTTGCCTTTTAAGTTAAAAAGAAAAATTTTAAGGTCATCTTTCAGCAAATTATCTCCAATTTTGCATTTCAATAATAACTAAAAAGTAAAATTCAAAATACATGGAGAATGTATCCTCCCTTTATCTTCTATTAACATTTAGATCAGACTTACATGGCAATATATCCTTGTATCTATTCTTTTTAACATTTTCTTCTTTTTCTCCAGTGGCTGTTGGGTATATCTTCTCTGTTCTGTATTTTGTTGATAATCTTCTTAACCTCTGGAAAGAAAGATTTTTGTTATATTTTCAAGCCTCAAGATAAACATCACAAGGTATTAGTTTCATTGATGATGATCACTTGGAAAAAAATTCTTCTCTCCTTTTATGATATTAAGTACAAGGGAGTTTAAACACCTAGTTATCCAGTACTTTTAGCACATCAACAGATTATGCCCAAGTTGATGCTAGCTCTATGAATCATGAGACACATAATTTTGGAAAAGCCAGTACAGCACCAGCATGAACTATGGCCATATTTTACTTGGACAATACATTGCCCTGTTGTGGAGTAACAACTTCATAAAGAATACATGTGAGAAACAGAAATATCATCTCAGGGCACCTGGGGAAAAAGCACAGCATTGACTGGCTCAGGAACAGCTGGTACTTGGCTCTGAGGCACAGGACAACTGAACAGAAACCAAAATCTTACATTTAACTGGTGCCAACTCCTAACACCCAACTCCTGCTGAATTTCAAGCTCAAAGAAAGGAAAGGTCCCTGTCTCTCAGGCACAAGCTATTCACAATTAAGATGAGTGACAGGAAGTCTGCTGTATTCATAACATTTCATTTTTCCCCCTGCATCTATTTCAAATCCTAGAAATGTGAGAGAGTCAAAACCTTTAATAACAAAAAACAGTCCCTGCCTTCCATAACCTAGGAAATAAAAGGAGCAATACAGCTTTTATCATTCCAAACGAATTAGGCTTTTGCAACCTCAAAGCTGAGGAGTAAAAGTTCCCATTAAAAAAAAATAAATAAATACAAGAGGAGCCAGCAGTGCTTATTATTTTAAACTGTGTAGACATCCAGATTTAAAAAGGAACACCAAAGAACTAAGAAATTTAACTCTGGTGGTTGCAAACCCAGTCATTCTATCGACACTGACATGGTGCTGGTGCATAAGACTACCAAGAGGAAGACTGAAAGAAGCTTCAAACAAGCCTAGCATCTCCAGTGGAGGTGTATTCTGAAATGGAAGAAGGACAGACATTCTTCAAGTTTCCCTCCCTCCATATTCAATTCATCAATAGCAGATACATATCATAGTATCTGCTATTGTACACCTGAAGACTCAAAACATTCATGACTTATGCTCTTCTGGGGAAGGGGGACAATGGGAGAAGCTTTTTGCCAGTTAAAAATGTAAATCTTGCTTTTCACTGACAATGCAACCATATACAGGCAGAAAGATACCATAAGGAAGATCTGTTTGGAAAGCCAGTTTTAGTAGCTTTAGAACACTTCAAGAAGAAAACACAGGACATTCACCGCACACTTTAATTAAAAAATGTTTGTCAACTCAAGACCTCCAATAATTCCTCCTAATTTATTATGCAACTGAGGTGACTAATTATGCATATTAGGTCCAAAATTGTCCTAACCCCACCCTCAACCTTAAGAATAAAATCACATAAAATTTAGCATCTCTCTTATATAGAGAAAAACATTTTCATAAAATTTATATGGATATAGCAAAAAAAAAATCAAATTACCTATGCAAATGTAGATAAAACCTGTCATTAATTTAATTGAATAATACACATGGCAATAAACCAGAGAAGTGACATTTGCAGAGCAAGAGCAAATGGCAAGGTAAAAAAAACCCAAACAAATCAAGAAGCACCAGTTTTCAATTTTTTCTCATCTACAAGGACTTCATCACAGATTCAATCACTTACAATAAAAAGAGCTATCGAACTAGCCTGCAACCATTTTTTTTCTTGAAATGAATTTTCTTGAGAAATCTGCAATATTAATCAACGAAGAAAACCAGCAAATATCTGGAGGTGTGGTAGTAAGCATCTGACAGTGATCAAGCTGCTAAATTTTTAACCTGACAGCATTGTGAGAGTGAGGAACAGGAAGATTTCATTCTTAAAGAGACACAAACAGTTCCTGGAAGCTCCTGTGTAGACTGCACTCACCTTTGCAACACTAAAAACAAATTCACAGCATAACCAGAAGACACAGGCAGAGAAGCCCGGTTTGTGACACCACACAGACAAAGAATACCACTGCACGTAGGAGACACGGTCCTACGTAACATCAACCTTTCCTAAGTCCAAAAATATCACTTGTGCTAAGACTGAACATATCCAGGATCCTAGAAAAGGCCAAATGAATGCACATAATTTGGCTAAATAAGCTATGAACTGCAAGGCTGAGAAATACTTTGAAATAGGCTATAAACCTCCAATTAAGAGGGGTTTAAAAAAAAACAAATACCAACAGTGACACTTTCCAAGCACAGTCATTAATATGATTTTGTGTATTGTTCCTACATGGTTGTAAGTCTTAAAAGGTTTTTCCCTCCATCTTACTGATTTCTATAGGGAAAATGTCACCCCAGGACACTCTGCTTAAAAGAAGTTTAGAGAAAAACAACTTCTACAAACCATGACTAGAAGCAAAAGTTATTTTACATGAGAAAGAACACACTCAAGGAAGTCAGGTAAGGTATCAAAAAGTAGGATGATCCTTTTTTGTATAATCCCATTTTAAAGGCATGCAAGAAAAAATACTTTCACCAATACAATCTGGATGAATTTTAAGCCAAAGAGGCTCAAGTGACTAGTACCAAGTTTAATTCTCTAGAAAACAATGCTATGAGAGAATCCAGCACAGCCCTCTCTTCCCTACGTGATTCAACCTCCCCTGTTCTGCAGTCTACTAAACAGGCAAAAAAGTAGGATTAGCTTAACCCAGCTCCAAAGGCAAAGCCTAGGAATGAAATACAGGTTGATTCTAGCACACATCTGTTCCTAAAATACTTCAGGATTCATGCTTTTAATGTATGTTAGCCAGCTGCTCTGTGACATGAGTAATAGAAGATAGCTAAGTACAGTCCTGAGAGCAATCAAAATTAGTAAGGAGCATTCTTTACAATTTATAATAGTATCTGCTATATAGAATAATATCTGTTTCATGCTTTAGAAAAGGTAAAGAGTAAGGAAAGAATTTTTAAAACTGAGCTTTGAACAAAATACCATAGGCATGGAAAAGTGCCAGATTCAGCAGAGGATTCTGCCCTACACACAACAGAAAATTCCTGCAGAAGGCTATTGCAGTGTGTGCTCACAGCCTGCTGTGGGACACAGGGCTTCCAGTGCTTCCTAGGTTACAGCCCAGAGTGACCAGGAGGAGGAGAATGTACTCAATAGCAGAACAGGGGTAATGACAGGGCAGAAGAGAAAAGAATTCTGTTCAGACTAAGACTAAGCTGACAAGACAGCCAGTAAGATCCATCTCAGCCCAGTTTCAAGCTAATTCTTCATAAACAACTGTCTAGAGTACAAAGTAGCACTCATTTGGGTTAAGTCAGTCAATTGCCAAAATGCTTCCTGAAGATACTCGGGCACCAACAGCAGGGACACAGGAGGTTCAGCCTGGTGCCTCTGCAGATAACACTGGGCGCTTCCGAGACACTCGTCTGTTCAGTGCGACTGCTATTCTGGTACCATGGAAGTCTTCACTGCTATGTTCTTTTAAGAACAAACAAAATGGTCAAAGAGTAAGCATGGTGAGCCATAAATACACACTTTAAGAATTACATTCACAAGGCCTTTAGTTCCAGTCATTAGAAAAGCTCAATTTTAATTCTGCTTATTCATTATCTGACAGAAGTGGTTTGTGGGGTGGTGACAAACGCCACATGTGACAGTGGGTGGGGAGATGAGTCTTTGAAGCAATTTAAGTTTCAGAAACATACTTCCAACTTCCACAGTGGTTTTACAATCTGTACTACAAATCTACTTCAGAGTTTTTACAAAAAAGACAAACCAGCTTTTTAAACCCTACTTGTAGAACCCTACCATATCAAGAAGAACTTTGTCCAATAAGTTCAGGAAATACGGATTTTTGAATTTCATTGTCAGTTTGATTAAAACTTTAGAAAGCCTTTAAAGACACAAAGACTAATATCATAGAAGTGCTGTTTATGGATTAAAGAAAGCATTTATATAGCCTACTGAAATTTAAAGATCTCACTTCAAAATCATAAACTTTACTTAAGATACAAAAGTTCCTTTGACTCCTTTCCAGGCTTCTTTTGAAGGAGAACAATACAAATATTTCACCAGCCTTGTCTGACATTTCTAATTGTCCAAATGAGATAATACAACAGAGATGTTCTGTTGACTCTCCTTTCTGAGCATTCCTGAGGAGCAAGATACACCAGAATGTCCAACGCCCGCTGCTACAGTATTCCACAACACCCTCTCACCATGTGACACCAGGCCATAGAACCAGGCTCAGGAAGATCTACACAGCTCTGGCAGTGGTCTGCTGACATTGTGCCAATCACAGAGGAACATATTTTGTTCTGCAAAATTTGCCATAGTGCATTAAGAAATACTGAAACAAACAAGCAATTACAGAAAATCTTCCATAGGAGTTACCCTAAAAATTAGAGCATAAATGATGCTAGAAGACAAAATGTATTAATGCACTCATTTCATAAAATTAGACAGCTACTTCTATCAAAAGGTGGACATTGCATTTTTCTTACTAACAGGAAGGAAAGAAAAAACCAAATATTATGTGCAACTCTGGTCTCATTCAAATAATTTAGATACAGCTTACTAGGGCAGAATACATTCGCTGGTACTCATACAGTGAGAAAAATGTATCTGTATGGAGCAATGTGAAGTAAATTACCACAAAAAAATTTCAAAATTACTATCTTATGGTTGTCTGTGGTCAGATAACCCAGGTTTCAGGTTCTGTGCCTATGAACAACGAAATTCCAGAGATGCTTTTGGCAATAGACAGTGCAGTGCAGACTTTGGTACCAGTGCTCAAATGGGGCTCTGACATCCTAAAACTGCTTTGATTCCAGAAGTATTTCAACTTCAAGGCCTTGCAAATCCAACTGGAGTTTTCCTATGCCACTTTCTTATCAGCGAAGTCTGTGGGAAACACCATGACTAGCTGATGGTAGCAAACTCAGGTGGAGAATGGACTATTCAGGAGTGCATGTGCAACTCCAGGTTGCAGCAGCAAGGAATAAATGAACACAGTGAACAACACTTTGTCTTGGGAGTATTTGTAAAATAGCATACACTTGTGACTCATGTCAATATTTCCCCCTTGATTCCCATCAGCTTTCAAACACCAGTTGTTTACAAGAATTCCTAGCCCTCATGAAGGAGGGAAAAAGCCTTCCCAAATACTAGTCAAACATAAACAATGGGCTTTGTAAAACTTCACTGTATCTCAACATTCACAGATGGCTTTTGCTGCAATAACAGAGGCTAGCAATCTGCACTGGGCCTGTATCTTTCTAAAACAAAGCCCTGAAAGGAGATTGTAGGCTGAACCGATAGAAGGAAGAGTTTTCATTGCCTTGGCACTCTCTTCTGGCAACCCCTACTAACCCTGGAGCTCTGGGTGCTCCAAGCAAATCTCTGCTGAAGTGATTAATAGAAAAGTTACAAGTGTAAGTACACTCCCCTGGGAGCTCTGCCTTCAGCATTTCATAGCAGGACAATGATGAGTCCAACAAACACTGCATTCCAGGAGGCTTGTGGGAACCACACAGAAGAAAAATCCCTCCAAAATGACCCAGACAACTGAAAACAGCATTAGTCCAGTATTAGATTGTATGGTGTGTTCTGTTCAGGAGTTGGACTTCAATAATCCTTGTAGGCCTTTTTATGATTTTACATCACCTTAACTCCCTGATATCTTCTCAGGAAAGTGGCGAATTCATGTTACTGCACTAACTGGAGGTTTCTATCCCATAAAGACGTATCAGCCAATGAAGACAACGCTGGTATATCCTCATGTAGAGAAGGCAAAATGATAATACTGCAAGCAGCCTGTTAGGGGTACATCATACTTTCTTCAGTATCACATTAAAATCAGAATCAGATGAAAAACCCAAACCAGCAGCTTACTCTCCAAAATTCGGTACTGTCAGAGTAAGATCAACATTTCCAATCTTTCCAAATCTGTAATTTCCCTAAGAAAAGCATTAGAATCAGGCACATCTCCCACACTGCTAATAACTAAAGATACCTTTATGCAGACACTACCAAAATGTGGCCTGACTGCTTCAAAAGTCTCCTTTCGTCTCCCTCATTCCTAAAACTATCTTTATACTATCTGCATGTTAACCATAATCTAAACTAACAGAACTATCAATTATAGGTAATTTATGTTCAGCATTATAGTTAAGCCACATACCTACTGCCAGTTTTACGAGGTTGGAGAAGACAAAGCAGATCTGCAGTTTGGCAACAAGCAAGGAAATCATCAAGCAAAGCAGAACATTAAATTATTAAAGCATAATCCGGTTTTAGCTAGTAGGTTACTAATGTATGTTCTGAGATAGTTTAGAAACTCCAGCAGCACACTGTCCTAGTTTAGTTAATATGTATTATTAACTAAATACATTTATCAAATATATATTTATTAATATGTAATATAATATATTTAGTTAATGTGTAGCATAAACCAGGCAATTGAGGATATCAGTGTCATAGTCACCCCAGGACACACACTCATTGAGAATTGGAATTATAACTTCCCATCTCTGAAACATACTGTTTCCTGGTCAGTTATTGCAGTGACTACTGTGAGAACATTAGGAGAAGCGAAAACATGCTGGACAATGAAACAGTAACAGTTCTTTATAGACTATGAGTGAAGAACATGAAAATTTCTATTATTACAAAAGTACTCAATTAGAAAGTTGACTGCTTCGGACTCGAGTCTAGGAAGCACCTTGAAAAGGTAACAAAAGGTTCACATTAGCACACACTACAAATAGCAGGCTTCTTAAGAGAGTTAGAGTAATTACAGAACAATTGTTGATAATTCAAAACAGAAATAAGCCTCGAAATTTTTTCAACAAGATGACTTTGTCTTCACCATATAAACCCAAACAGCATATAGAAGCAAAGCAGTTAGAGAAACAAAGAAATAAAACTCAAACCAGGGAACCCCCTTGTTTAAAATAATGATTTCCAAGTTACTGGATTCATAACTTTTCTCTTATTCCTTCAGTATTAGGCTTTATGCATGCTGATAGCACAGGTATATTAAAAGAATCACATTTAATCTTTATTTAAAACAAAAAATGGTTATATATAAACCTCTTTTCAAGAACCACTCTGAGTTATCCAGGAGAAGTGACCACACTCCAGTCCACTCCATCTTGACAGTCTATCCCAGACTCTGCCTCTAAAGTAAATCAAATTTTGGCATCCTGGATGTAACACTATCAATGCAACATTTGAGTGATTTCTACAGACCATGTCCTTCACCCAAAATAGAGATGAAGTAGATACTTGTCCCCATGTCCATTACACACATCAGATTTACTTCAAAACCCAACAGCTCTGATGTAACAGGAACAGATACCAAAGCAACAATGTCACAGGACCCTGGAAACACAGAAAAAAGTATCTAAAGGTGAGTTTAGACCTTTTCCACAAAAAAACACCCTGAAGGCAAGAGGTTTTATCCCAGGTCAACCAGGCAGCTAACCGGAACACAAGCGATATCTTTTCATGGCCACAGGAGGGGCTGAACCAGCCACCGTTTGTGACAGCTTTGTGGCTCTTCAGCTTCAGTGCTTGTGTCTCAACCAACATAACATTCTGAAACACTCAAAAGCACCTTGTGATAAGCATTCACAGGAAAACTTGCACAGCAAATACACGAGGTACAATTCATATCAACAAACAGCAAGAGGATCTAAATAAGTACTAGCCTCTACCCTTGAAGAATATTGAGGTTTTTTAACCATATCAACTCTCCCTGAAATATTTCATCTTCTATCACCACCTACTACTCCTCAGTCTTTACCATTCCCTTGCCTGTGACTTCATAGTATGTGGCATGAAGCATTAAGATGCACGGAGAATGTATCTTGCTTTTGTTTCTGCTCAGCATGAAAGAAAAGGGGGGGAACCAACCCAAATTCTCCTCCCTCTTCCTTCACAAGATGCAAACCCCTTCCTCTTTTCCCACGCCTTGGAACACATTTCCTTGAGGTCAGTGTTTGTTTTCCAAGCAATTCATACAAGGTGAAAAAAAAATAAAAAAAGCACCATGACTGAAACAGGAAAAACTGAGCTTTCACTCCAATAGAAGTAAACTAGAATTTCCTACCAGCTAGTCCCCTGCTACCAAAGATGCCATAAATAAAGGCACAGGAGAATAGTCTTAGAGCCTTATTAAAACCTTGTTTTAGCCTTTTCATAAATCTGCACACACTCTCACTCTCCCTCAAAAATAGTCTGTCATAGCTAGTCCTGCCTTCCCAAAAGGGTTTCAACAGCCATGTCTTGCCAATTTATCTGCAACACAGATCCCGCCCTGCAAGACCTTCACTGAGAATGACTTTAAGCTGAAAAGCTGGAGCCTAACAACTGCTCTGGGCAAAAAGCAGAGCTGTTTGTGCAGTCAAGAAACACTGTAATTGCCATCTAGTTTTGAGCACGAATTACCTTACTGAAACATCTTTAGAGCTCAGAGCTGCTGTTCCTTTCAGTGACATCCTTTGGCAATTAGTTTAATTGCTATTCAATAATACACATTTAGTGTTTAATATACAATTGCAATAAAAAAAATGCCAATTTTATCTTTCACGACAAGTCTTAATTTTATTTTTTTAAGCAAGCTTGAATGTTGTATAGAAACACAGTATCTTTAGAGACTTCCAGAAGTTTAGAACCCCCACAATTCAGCAAGTAAAATTATGATACTGATAATATAGTTATGCCAGCTCATGACTGGCAAGTAAAACCCCCACTATTTAATAAATAAAAATAAGAAAACTTTTGACAAAGACTGAATCAGTACTTCCATGCAGCAATGCAAACACAGGGAATATATAAGGGATTGTAAAAAAAAAAAAAAAAAAAAAAAAAAAAAAATAGAAAATACATTTCTACTATCTGGAGAAAACATGCTTACAACTATTTTCACCCCTTCTTTGAGGCTGTGTTTGGAAGCCAAGGAATGTGCTAGTTATAAAGAGGCCATTTATGATAGAGTTCAATAGCATTTTAAGAGCTAGAAAGAAGTAGCCTCATTGAAGTCACAAACTTGTACTAAGATTTCAACTGTAATAACCCTAGCTAATGACCAGCACAATATTTATAGAGAGACACAATAATTCTGTGTTGTAATCACTTCTATTTGCAGTATCTGTCAATTTTTGCCAAACAAATTTGTCCCCAACAATTCAGAATCACACACCTTCCAAGCATAATTCAGGTTTCAGAAAGAGACAGGACAGGTTATCCAATGGCCAACAAAATTCTCATAATTCTGTCAGAAAGAATATATAGCAGAAAGCTGTAAAGCAATTATTAAAATTAAACCAAAGCAGCAATGGCTTGTACAGAAACAATAAATTCAGACAACTAGTTATTTCTAATTACTTCACATTACTTCTCTCAATTCAATTTCTTGCTTTAATGGCTGAACATTCAAGTAGAACTGCTAAATGTTCAAATGCTTGAACAATATGAACTTTGCCAATTAATTAGTTTCTCCTGAATTCAAGAAAAGGTCCTTAAATCTTCTCCATTCATGCTATATTGTATGCAATTGTCTCCTAGAAAAGGAATACAGGCATCTACATAGTATTACCATTAAGAGTACATATTATAGTATTAATATAGTGATGCCACTCAAGCAGCATGTTTCTTACTTGCCTCATACTTTGTTCAATAAGCATTTCAAGAAAAGGAAAAGGCTGTGGTGCTTCTCCACCATTACTATTTATTGTTTGACATACCATTAACACTTTGAATTCCACGGTAACACAAATCCCAGGTACTCTCAAGGTCATGCCAATCCAAAAGTTGCTATAAAGGAAACAGTTGTCTCTTTGGCAAGCCTGTATCTTGACAAGGTACAAAGACAAGAATACTACAGTGATGTTACTAGAAAGAAAATGAAAATACTGTTTTAATCGAACAGTTTGAGGTTTAACCTTTTTAAAATCAGGAAGATTTTGTAGGAAACTTAATTCTGAAGACTCACAAAAGCTTGTACCTAAAGTGTCAAGTAAAAGATGTTCATTGTACATCCTCTTAAAACCAGTGTTGAAAACCTCTAACACTACACTCCTCATACCCCTACAATAAAGCTGTTATATAAACTTTATTCTGTACCTCAAAACCACTGTTAAAATCTTAAATTATTTTCCAAATAGTTGTAGGATGCCTTTTTTACATTTATAATGCAATCATTTCTGTAATTTTTATATTTTGAAGAGCAAAGAAAAAATTACCTCATATGAAGTATATGCTCAATCATCTAAAGGTTTTCAAGTACTCCACAACTTCAATCTGCCACACAGCTAATGTGCAAAATACAGTCCTTCTACAGTGACAAATTTCAACAAACAAAGGTCCTCAAGTCAATGGGTAGAATGAATCTGGTTCATACAAGGGCCTTGTCAATCAAGCTGCTGATAAATTTAAAACAAACCTCAGCTGCCACTGCTTTAAAAAGATTAATATTTACAATCCAGAATGTACAAGTTGATAGTTTGTTTGGTAAACAATAGCACAGGGTTTTTATCAGATACACAAACAACTTCATTCAACACCTCCGGCTTCTGGATGACAGATTTACTTCCAGGTATTTCAGAAACACACGGAACACCTTCAGATCCCACCTCAAGATCTTTATCTGTAATTCTCATCTATGTGGAATATGTGACTCCACTTCCTTTCTTGGAAAAGGAAACTGTTCCGATCTAAGCTTCAAATAAGTATTTGATATAGTGCCAATTCAAAAGAAGAGTATGTGAATTTCTACAGGAATTCAGTCGAGACTAGTCTCTTTGTTTTTAAAAGGAAAAATTAAAAAAAAAAATAAATAATCTGACTGAAAGGATTTCACAAGCAGAATTTCTCAAAAAAACTTCCCAGACCAAGCAGGCATTTTCCTTCATGACCTTTCCAGCAAAGCAGTGCACACTAAAATATCTGATCACAAACCTGAAGACAGTAAGAGATGAAGATGGGAATACAACATCAATGAAGAGAACCAACTTTCAAGATAAAAGAAAAAAAGAATAAACATCAAAAATTCTAAATAAAGTTGTAGGCTAGAAGTTATAATGAAGGAAACACCAATAAATGCATGTCACAAATAACTACGTGGCAACACAGGAGTTACAGAAGTCACAAGGAAAAAAGACACAAAATAATTACTGATACCCTGTATTCAGCAGCTAGTCCAGCCTGCTGGTAAACTACAGATGAAACAATATAAATTCTCAACAGACAACAGGACACAGAAAAAAAATAGTTTTCCTTCTTGATTAACATAACAGGTTAGTTAAAGCTGTGATTTTTCTGTTTTGATGGACTATGTTTTTAATTTTCTTTGTGGTCTGAAACTAGTGAAACTAATTCAACTTTAAATTAATGAAATTTTTCCCTTAGAACAGAAGCATTCAAATTCTACTATCACTTGCATTGCCTAAATGCACACAAAAAGTGTTGACAGCTTTTACATTTGCTTCCCGGTATTTCATATAAAACATGAAATCATTTTTATGGCAATGGTTTTGGCTGTAATAGTCTGGGGTTTTATTTGGGGATACTTTCTAAGTAACCAAAGAATGCTAGCAAATATTAGCATCTTTCAGGAAAATAAAAAAAAAGCCAATGTTTACTCTGGACAAGGAAGCAATATTTTCCTTTTAAAAACAGTCCCTGAACATTTAAGCTTAACACCCTCATCCTAAGCAATGTCAGTCTATACTTTCTATGACTCTTGTACCATTAAAGGGGCCTGAAAGGCTTTTCTTCGATTTTAAGTCCTAATTTAAGTTCCTTGAAATTGTCTCAACATTTACAAAGTTACCAGATGGTCAACAAATCCAAACCCAGTACTTTATTGTTTAATGAGTACTACAGCAGAATAGTTTAAACACTTGAGAGATCAAACAATAATCTGCAGCAATACTTAAGCATGGCATCTCCTGCTGTCAAGTTCTAGGCAGTGTTTATTGTCTCTGATGAAGAAATGAGGATTTTATTACTTCAGAAACAAAATGTCTATTTTTGTCTTTAAAGAAATATGAACATTTTGATGAATATTTTCAGAAAGTTTGATTTCTAAGCACTGCTCTCTGCTTAGGAACATTCCTGGAAAATCCATGGTTTTGTTAGAGTTTCTCCTGCTACTTGGTTCCCAGTTAAACATGCCCAGGAAGAGCTGCAAGGCAGCAATTAGGCAATTATTAGGCTTCAAGTTTCATAGAAAGAACAGGCACAGATCTGAAGGCAACTTAGAGGCACTGTCTGTCTTGGAGGTGAGAAGCTGGAATACCTGCTGAGAATTGAGGTTGTTCATCCTGCTGAGGAGGCTTCAAGGAGACCTTAGAGCAGCCAACAGAGATGGAGAGAGACTTTTTCCAAGAGCATGTAGCCGGAGGACACAGGCAATGAAAGAGACAGGTTTAGCTAAGATATTAGGAAGAAATGCTCTACTATGAGGGTGGTGAGACACTGCAACAGGTTGCCCATAAAAGCTGTGGGTGCCCCATTCTTGGAAGTATTCACAGTCAGGCTGTGTGGGATTTTGAGCAAGATGTCCCTTCCCAGAGCAGAGCCATTGGAATTAGATGATCTTTAAGGTCTCTTTCAATCCAAACCACTCAATGATTTTATGATCTGCTTTTTCATGTGCTCCACAGGTAACTCATGTTCCTCACAGGCTGGGAGGACAACTGCCAATGCCCTAACTTGAATCATTTTATTACAAACAATCAAGACTCATATGCGAGTGACTTGAAGGAACAAAAAAAACCTTAAAACCCACCATCAACAACAAAACATAGCTACTTTGACTGCACAGACTTCCCTCCTTAAACTCAAGAAGATACATAAAAATTGACTTGGATTTTTCTTTTTTTCCTAACAACCCCAAGGATCTAAAAGATAACAAAAATTAGGTGAAAGTTTTGAAGATGGCCACTAAGCAGCAGGTCTCTTGCCCTGTGTCAGTGGAACCCATCCACTAGGTGTCAGTGTCCTCTTGGGCAGAGGATTCTAATGGAAATAGGGCAGCTGGCAGTCCTTGGTTATCAGGCCAACCATACAGAAGGAAATTCTTATAGAGCATCTCTGGGCCACAAATGAAATGTGTGCCTAAGAGACACAGAACAAATATAGCCCTAGACACAAAGCTCAGCCAATAGAGTTGAGAACCTCATGACTAAGAATTCTTTCAGTGAAACATTACTGATATTTTTCAGGTTGCTGAACACAAGTATTAAAAAAACCTGAAAGATAAAGGTATTTCTGTTTCCTTCTTCCAAAACACCAACAAATGTTTTTGGACAAAAAAACCCCACCAACAACCAAACCACAAGAATGGGTTCTACCTCTACTAAAATATAAGTCAGGCTTAAAGAGGCTTAGACTTAGAAGCAATAATGTAAATTATTACAGCACAGTGTGAAATCCACTGTGATAGGCATGAAACACCACACCCTAAATAAAGGGCAGAGCCAAAGTCAAAGTTCAGGCGCATTAAGTGGCTGCTCTCAGAAGAAACAGGCAGATCTTTCTATTCACCTCACTACATCTAGAACACTAAGGCAAACAAAGTTTTGAATGGAATATTTCAGTTGCAAGAGACCTAAAATTAACATCTAGTCCAGCTTCCTGACCTCTTCAAGGATAAAATCTAAATTTAAGTATAAAAGGAGAATACTGATATAAAAGGAATCTTAAACTTAACTACAAGACCATACTTGAAAACTAATGGCAGCTCTATAAATTATGTTGAGCTGATGGGCAAGGGCATGCCAGACGGGAAGCAACATCATGAATTACACAAGAAAATAGACAAACAAGGAAGGTGTGAAAAAGCAAGCCAAGTTTTTATGTCATATTTTAATGCACACAGGATTGTAAGAAACCTATACAATCAAGGAAATGATCACTGTAGTGGTAGCACACACAAAAAACCTTTTGATTCTTGTCAAGATTGGGAAGGCTATGAGGTTGAAAAAAAATATTATTCAATAACTCAGAGGGTTAGGAAATACAGATTTCTTTCTTTTTGAAGATATTGGATCAGTCTGCCAGAGAATCTTTTAATCCCCCAGCAAGAAAAACACCTTGAAGCCAATTTGAACAAGCACAGGACCTGGCTAAAGACACATCCTCAAGCACCACTTATAGTTACTGCATACTTACATCTGCTATTCTTGTCAGACAGGAAAAGACTAAAAAAAAATAAAAATTCACCATGACTTTTTTTCTTAGAAATAGGCACTTAAAAAAAAAATAAATTGAGGGTAGTTGAATGAAAGGAAATTATACAAAACTAAAAAAGTAAAACACCTGCAATCAGTCCAGGGCCTGTTGAAATATGCAAGGTAGTAGTACCTGCCAATGTCCTGACCAGGGATGGGTTCTGGTGTCCTGTGTTCATCACCCTGCTGCTACTATGGACACAGCCTGAGCTTCTACTCAGCATCTGCCATTGAAAAAGACTGGGAGGATGACTCCATTTCATTCCTGACATTCTCACAGTATCCTACAGTCACAAAGTATTAGACTAGTTGCACATTTGATTTGACACATTACACTGTTATAATACTCTGAAGAACCTGAAAAGTATCATATGATCCTAAAATTTATCTACTTATCTTCCTCCTGCATTACTAATATATCTATTGCACTATTTACACCAGACTGCATTGCATTGCCTGGAAAGGATTAAAAAAAAAAATAAAATCTTATTCATGTTATTATTTTCTCCCAACCACCACAACTGCAGTTATAATCACTTGAACTAGTGATTTTTTTTTTATAACCAAGTTATTTTTAAGGGACTGTCTGTCTTATACTAAGATCCCATTTACCCATGCAAGTCTAAGACAGTTTTACCCTTTTGCTCTTATGCTGAAATTCAAAGAAATCTCAAGAAAATTGCCCTCAATACAGAAATAACTCCAGGTTTTATTTCCCACGTGCATATATGCCCTACAATAACACTGTACTTGCTGGTCCATCTCTTTCCAAGATAATTGTTTTGATAATTTTAATGAACAAGTAGTTCTTGAGAACAGCAAAAAAGGCAACAAGGGGAACATCCTGACCAAATTCCAACTCTTCAGCATTTCCTGTAAGCCTTATTTGGATCACCTCTTCATCCACCTTGCTAGCACTATTGGTTGGTCACATACAACGAACTGTAGATTCACCTACTCATCTTCTTCCCAATTATGAATATACCTATTGTACTATGTGTAGCAGATTAACAGCACTAAAAAGCCCCACACACCTCCCCTCAAAAACCTCTAAAAATGTTTATAGCATTTTGAGATCCTTTCCAGGCAGCATAAGAAAATAACATTCATGTTATTCTATTGTACCAACTACCACAACTATTAACATTCTACTAATTTACCGTGTTCAAGTAGCAAACCTTTCATCTCAGCACACAATTAAACTTTACAAAGCAATACGTCTTCCATGGCTTATTGATTCTGACTTCATTATTATTAATTATGTACCCAAATGTTTAGATACCACCCAAAGCCTGTAAACTACAAACGCTAAAGGGTTAGTAAGACTGAATGGAAATCACAGGTTTCTCATTTTAAGAAATCCTCAAAAAAAGGAAAAAGGAGATGAAGTAGATTCTGGGGTTTCCTACCTTGTAGAAAATGGCAAGCTACCACCTTGGATACAATTCTAAAGCATACTTCAGATTTTAAAGAAGTTTCCCTCTAGCTGAAACCATGAATGTCTAAACTGCTATTTATCTGCTTCTTTCCATCATATATTGCAGAAGCTAACAAATGGAATACAGGAAAGATAGGTTTTGATCTACATGACTATAAGATAAAGATAGAGGGGTTTCTTTGTTTATACTTTGTGATTCTTTAAGTTTGGTATGAGCCATGCTTCATTAATGCAAGTCTGCTCAGCTTCTGGTACAATGAACTAACAGAGGGACAGTTTCATTCCCACCCTACAGACAAGGGTCAGCTGCTTTGTTTTTCCTGTATAGGCAATAGCTATCAATGACAACACCTTATTATATACTGAGATTTTCTCTAACTGTTCCTAAACTAAAGTTTTAACAATATTTCACCTCTTAGCTTTTTATTCCAATTCTGTCACTTTAATTTTATTTCCTAAACCACTCATCTCTTTTATTGTCATTCCTTCCTCATCTTAGAGCAAATGCTGTCTGTACAGGAACTTGCTAGGGACACTGATTGTAGCCCACACTTGCCCATCTAGGGACAGCAAAGCTGCTCAGCACTCAGTCAAGTACTCCTTTCCTCTCCTTACACCTGCGTTATAAAATCATTCTGAGCTGTGGTCAAATTCACCTTCTAATTCTGGAAAACAAGAACTTATTTCAGCAAAGCCATAGAATTAACATGACTCGGTGAGACACTGTCAGTGGATGCTCTGGAAGAGCGGCAGTCACTGGATGGGCATCACAAAGCCCCACTGCCAGAAGAGACCAGAGTCAGGCCTTGTTTGAATGTAAAACATTGGTGACAGCTCCTGGCACAAGCAGAAATTCTTCCACATTTTTACTGTCTCTTTCAACTCAGTACATTGCTAAACATACATTACTCATGGAGAGAGCAGCAGGCTGCCAACCTGCACATAAATAAGCCATGAACACCTTTCCTGCTTTAGGTGTTCATACTAAAATGCAATGTCATCTCCACAAACTCCTCATTTTGAACAGCTTCCTCCTAACCTTTTCTCTGCTGCCTTCTCCATCAAAATGTTGCTTTACCTCCCTCAAGAAACATACACATTATAGCATTTTACTGAGCATTGAACTTACATTTCCATTATTTAAAAGCGTAATTAGGTGACATTTCTCCAATTTTAAATCTCCAAATTGGTGAAACTGCTAGTGACAGCTCTTCAGAATGACAAAATAAGTAGATAAAATACAGGAAATGAGGAAAGTTGCATTACCAAAGTTATTTCCTCCGATCTATCAAAGCCACTCTTGGGACAAGTTAGATAAGGAAGAATGGAATTTAAAATTTCACTAATATAGCAAATACTAAACCAAAGCAGGAGTTTCTTTTTAATACAAAAAACCCCTCAATCCAACCCCCAAAAAAACCCCAAAAACACAAGCAAAAAAACTCCACAAAATGAGCAACTGGGAAAATGAGGCTACATAGCACTAAACAGCTTAAAAGGAACAAGTAGCATTGCTGCTTACAGCAATTAAAACTATGTGACTTACTCTTCTGTGTTGAAACAGATGTGCCTTTAGTCAGAAAAAAAACCCCAACAAACTTCTAAATTCCTACAGATGTTGAGGAGTGCCTATTGCAGTGTTTCTAGCTAGAAAATAGGCTATAGATATTGCATGAAATTTGGACTGGGGAGAAACAATAACCCTTTCCAAATAACAGAACTCCCAACACTTACTGCTAGGAGAATTATTTAAGCACAGTTAAATAGGACACAAAGTTTTTCAATCTTATTTTCCCTTAATGGAAGTGGCAGCATTCCAAACCAAATCCATACCTTTAAAAGACCTCAATTAATTTTCAACACTTCAGTTAAATTCAATCTCAACTTCTGTATCTGCTGCTGCAGTTTGACTTTAAAGAACAGTAGCATTTTTCCAAAGCAATGCCCTCTTTAATCCTTCCATTGTGACTTCCCTTAAAGGCTACCTTCTTCTCCTTCACAGTTTCTAGCATTGTGCATCAGTATTCCACTGGGCAACCAGAGCAGCTATTAATGCTAATAAGCCCAGACAGGAATAAACGTTTGTTCTAAAGAGACAGTAACTGCATGACAAGTAATAGGATGAGATATACAGGATTGCTAAGTCCTGGCTTTAAAATGCAAAATACAGAAACACATACTCTACAGCCAAAGCAAATTAATTCACAGGAGCAGTGAAGTATCACAATGTCTTATCAGGATGCAAGTGCTTCTTATAGATGCATTATGGTGAATAGCACAGGATGTGAGAACACTCAAGTACATCACTTACTAGAAGATTGCATCCTGGCCCCAGTGCAAGCCTCACAGCTATTCCCTCTGAAAACTGACTGCATCCCTTGTAGCTGTCAGGACTCAATATTTATTTCTGAATATTCAAATTAGGCTTTGGAGTCCATGAATGTCTGTAATAACCAAGCTTAGAAAACAGCTCAACACTTCAGTGGCTCTTTTGAGGAAAGGGATCCATAAGAAATATTACCTGGTCCAATACAAACCCTGAAATATTATTCCTGGTGAAATGAACAAACCACAGAAGTAAAATTCATAAAGATATCCATAAAAATTCATAAAGAAAATGCATAAAGATTCTTACAAAGACCATTTAAACCAGTTCGGTTAAATCTCATTGTCCATAGTCATTAAAAACCCAGTGACTATCGGAGCCAGGTAACATTTATAAATGTAACTTTCTCTTTAAGAGGATAACAAGGTCAATACAACGTGCAGCTAAGCACTCTGTTCTGAATTTAAAACCAAGACCCAAATAGATCAGCCAGTTCTACTTTGACCATTAAATCAAGAAAAAAGCCAAAAACCCCACACATATACTTTCTTATAATCCAACAACTGATCATGCAATACTCAGACAGCTTTAAAGGGTACCAAACTATAAATAATAATTTACCTTCAGTTTATCAAATCCATGACAACTATAAAAAAGCTAATGCTTGTTCTGAATTGCTTCTAGTCTAGAAGTGAGGCAAAGTTGAAGAAGCATATGAAACTTATTCACATGGTTTTCCACTCATCATGTAACAGCTTCTGTCATCCAAAACCAGTGAAAATAATCAAAGGTTTTTAAAAAAGAAAGAAATAATTTCAGCAGCTCAGGGATAATGTGGCACAAACAGAAATTTTAAAAAAATAGTAAAATCCAATGACAACATAAAGAGAGGAGCAGAATTGAAACATTCAAGACAGATCAGAGTTGATAAGGGTCAAAAACACATGTTGCAATTTGCATAAGATCTGACAGAAGTACTACGCCCAGTGGAAAACTACACACTTCATAGAATGATTCAACAACCAGCTGACATAAATACAGAATTCCTGAAGGATATCTTGTTTATATAATGTCCAGAAGCTAGATCCAATAAGCTAAAGACAAGTCAAAGACAAGAGTATGAATACAAGAGGAAGCTGACATGAGCAAGCATTTCTGTCTTTTCTTCCACAAAAATCCTTCCCCATACAAACCAAAACACTCTTCCTCCACCCCTCCATCTTTTCCAGGCTTTACATCCTCCTCACAAGCAGAGCAGGGAGATGGGCAATGGGAGTGACAGTCAGTTCATCACATGCTTTTCTTCTGCCACTGCTCAGGGAGAGTCCTTCTCCTGCTCCAGCATGTGGTCCCTCCCACAGGAGACAGTTCTCCAGAAACTTCTCCAGTGTGAGCTCTTCCCACAGACTACAGTTCATGAGCTGTTCCAATGTGGGTCACATTTCCATGTGGTGCAGCCCTTCAGGAACAGGGTGCTCCAATGTGACCCCCACACCGTCACAAGTATTACTAGGAAACCTGGTCCAACATAGGCTTCTCACTGTCAGGAGTCTGCTCCAGCAAAGGCTTCCCCCAAGGTCACAGCCTCCCTTGGACATCCACCTGCTCCACGGTGGAGTCCTCCAGGGGTTACAGGTGGATCTCTTCTCCCCATGGACCTCCCTGGGCAGAAGGGGCACAGCTGCCTCTCCAGGGGCTGCAGGGGAATCTGCTCTGGCACCTGGAGCACTGCCTGCCCCTCCTTCTGCACTGACCTGGGTGCCTGCTGGGCTGTTTCTCTCAGATATTCTCACTCTGCTCTTCTTTGGCTGCAACTACTTCTGTGCAATAATTTTTTTGGGTTTTCATCTTAAATATGTTAACCCAGAGGCACTACCACCATCATGGATGGGGCTCAACCTTGGCCAGCAGTGGGTCCCTCTTGGAGCCGCTGGCATTGGCTCTGTTGGATGTGGGGAAAGCCTCTGGTGGCTTCTCAAAGAAGCCACTTCTGTAGCCCCCACCCACTACCAAAATCAGGCCATGCAAAACCAATACAGCCACATTCCTATAAGAACAACATTCCACTCTCTCAGTTGTCACCAATAAACACCAGATTCCAGTACCACACTAAAATAATCTGTTAGCAGGGGAAGGAGGGGAAAAAAACCCCAAGATAATAAGTAAATATTGTCTGCTTTGTTATCATTTATCTTATTCAGGTGTTCCATGCAAACTCTTTCATCTGTGCTATCAGTATGAAATTTGGGAAACTCCTGATTCAGCATCAAGTTCTGGGGATGTTAAAGTGGTAAGTAATACAACAGCTCAATAAAGAATAAACCACACGGCACTCATAGAATAGAAGAAACTAATTTTTGCACTTATTTACAAAAGTCAATTCCAGTGCCTCCCTGACATCAAGATCCTCTACTTAGCAAAAAATCATGGTGATTTTTAGTTCAAAAGGTACTGTCTCTAGAAATAAGTTCTTAACCTACTTATATCCCTTCACTGAATTCCCTTGCTACTTCATTGCTGCTTTTCTCACTTCTAAACATATAAATACACATACAACATATACTCATATACATTTAATATATCTGGAAGCCACCTTTCCCCATAAGAGCTAAAGATATCATCATTGATATTTTTTATATCCACATACTTCCATGTATGATCATATCATCTTACTGTACCAGACAGGGAATATTTTTTCTATGAATACAGGAAGGGAAGCCCATTATGTATGCTGTAAGGCTGGAGAAACAGGATGCTGGCTTCATTTTCACACGATCACCAACTTAAACAGTGCTAATGCATTTAAACTACCATGCCAGAAAGACATGTTGCCATAGCTTTGCACCAAAAGTACTACAGTGTTTAATCATGTGAGGTACCAAATGCAAGCTCACATTCAGGCTATCCCATATTAAAATTAGTTATGGAATTAACTAGCATTTTAGAAAGAAATATTCTTCCCCTTAGAAAATTTATGGCAACAGCTTGCTGACTTTGGGATACACACATTTTTTTCAGTGTTATTGGTCTCCCACTTTAAATAATTTATCAACAGGCTATAGACTTCTGTAATTTGTAAAGAATACATCTAGGCTTCTCTGCCACCATTTCACCCACTCTTTTCAGAACAACAAAAATAGGAAGTTGACATCTCAGACAATTTGGAGGTTGCATTTTCACCACAAAAATGAAAAGAAATGAGAGCTCGTATTTCATCAGCTTAGTCAAAATATTAAGAAAATAGATTGCACCAGCTAAAGAAGCAACTGTAGCAATGTTACTACAGAATGTCAGGGCTATTTCCACAGCAGTTCTGTGGAATAGCCTCTGGAAAAGTTTCTCTGTTTATAAGGAAAATATAAAAGGTTGTGATAGGCTTAACCTGCAGCTTAGTAACAACTTATTTCAGAGCATTCACTTTGAAAAGCAGACTCATATTTAAGTGCCTGTGTAGCGCTTAATGCAATTCTGTAGCAAATAGCTATTAAAGGAAACCATATATTTCTCCCTTTTGGGCCTAGTCTTCATGAAGTAGAAATAACAGAAAAATAAAGCATCTATAAAACATCATATTTCTTTACTCAAGTAAATTCCAGTGTGTGCCTGTAGTACCTTCCAAGTCCTTTCTACCTGCTTAAAATAATTTTTCTCCATTAACATTTACATATAGTTCCCTATATGTATATTAACATCACAGTTCTGTTTATGCAACCCAAAGAAAATGAGTTAAAATTAATTTTACAGTCTGATTTGGTCATAATAAAAATCCACACAGTTTTGTAAACTACTTAAACTACTGAAATTGAAATCTTAGAAGTAACTGTTGAATACTTAGAGCTAACTGGGGACATTCACAGTATCCAAGAGATAGTTTCCTTCCTTTAGCAGTTTGTGCAATAGGGGTGCTGCCCTATAGGCAATTTATAATTAATTCAATTTTGCAGGAATTCTTAGTTTCTTGAAGCAGTTCAACTAACCTACATTTGCCCTTCCCTCCAGAACAGTGTTTCATTTTCCAGTGTTATTCTGAGCTAAATGTTTCCTCTGAGTATTCCTACTGGACAACTGTATTCATTTCAATTAACAATTACCTATTTGCTAAAATTATCAGAATATACATGAGGGAGTAAGTAATAACAAAAGCATTACAGTTGTAATCCTGCTTCCCATGCATGAAGGTAAAGATTCACGTAGAAAATAAAGGAAGAATTAAGACTTATCTTCTACATGTGTAAAGACAGTAAAAAAAGAGCTGTGCACTGCAAATATGCAGGACACAATACATTTACCACTGAGACATTTCCATGATTAATTTTATTCACTCACAAAGCAGCCAGTCACCAACTTCCAACCCAGCCTATCCACAGACTAAGAGCAGTGCACTAATCCTATCACTTGTTCTTCTCTCTCTGTTCTGCTTTTCATATTAATTGATCTCTCAGTTTTGTGCAGTGACACAACTGGATAAACATATCCAACAAGAACATTTGTCTAAGTAGGAAGCTATACACAAGTACCACATGTGCTACCCACACACTTGAGGAAAAAATGACACTGTTCCATCACAGGGTTATGCATTACAGAGTCAAACACAGTCAAATAAGAAGTGAAACATTTAGGACAGAGTAGAACACTATTCAGGCTTCTCAAGAGCAGTGCAGTTCCCACAGCAATCAGTCATTTAAACAGGATGCATAATCTACACTGACAAGTCCTCTGAACACTTGGACAGGAAACCCATGAAACATCCTTCCAGTTTGGAAACAAGTTATTCAAAGACAGCTGTGTCCTCCAAGAACTACCAGGAGAATAAAAATAATGCCATACGATCATAATGGAAGACAAAATATTTAAAAAAATGTAATCAGCAATGGAAAACATGTAAATTCTGAAACAGACCCGAGACTCAATTGTGACAAGTAGCTAGAAATCATGCCAGTAAGTACAGGAAAAATGTGCATGAACCAGAACCTAGAACTAGTCTAGCTCAGCACAAGAAATTAATATCTCATCCATGAAATTGACCTTAAAGCCAATAAGAAAGATAGCGAGGATAGCAGAGGTTCTGACTGCCCAACCTTAATAAAAGCAGGAACATAAGACATCATTCATGTACCACATTCCTTTCAGACTCTCTTTGATTGCATTAGCTGCCCAAAGGAACAAAATTTGGCCCCATGTTCCCACTGCAGCCCAGTTGCACAGATAGAAGATGTTCATTTGCCTCTCCATTTGCCCAAAAACCCCACTCTCCCACTAATCCACATAGAAGCTGTTCTTCCTGTGATCAAAAAGAGTACAAAACATCTATGTTTTTAGAAGAAAAACAAAAAGCAGATGTCATCCACACGAGGCAGCAAGAGTGACAAGACAGCAGGACAAATGCAGCAAGCTGTAAAATTGTTCAAGAGGCCACCACTATACTCTGACCTTCAAAAAACAAACCTAGCTACACCTTAAAAGACTGAATAAAAAGGAAGTTAATGTAAAAAAGTTTGTTTAAAAATAACAAGTTCAGTGTCATCACTAAATGAAAGAGATTAAAGTGGTACATAGTTTCTTTAAAGTAATATGATTTTAACTAAGCTAACTTCTCCATAGACTGATGCTTTCCAACCCATGACTTTAGACACCAAGAATTATAGTAAAGATCAGGCAATTAAAACTAAGAAATTTCAAAAATGTTTAGGAATCAAGGTCTGCTCTCCAACATGTAAAACATGAAGCATATAGCCCTTGTGCCAAAAAGGAAGGAAGTTATATGGATACCCTTAACAACTGTGTTTTCTCCAAATCACAGCAAATTAAAAATAGAACAATCCAACCAATCCATACAGCACATAAAATTCAGTCTACTCACGTAGTTGCCCTTGGCACATTCCTAACACTAGGCAATTCAATTCTTTCTGCAGAACTAAGGGAGCTCAGAAGTAAAATTAATATAGAAAATTAACTGTCAGAAGCATTACGGTAGGATTTCCATCAAAACTATTGATGCTTCCCTCCAGGAATCTGAATGACTGAATGAAACATGTTTCTTTATTTGCTTTTGTTCCTAATGACATGTGTATCCCATGAAGCAACATCATTCATAGCTTCAGTGGTCTAGTAATATTTTCCCCCATTGAAGTAACTGCCTTGCTACTTTTTAGGGCTGATAATTCAATTCTTCCAGGTTTTTCTTCCACAAGACACTTCCATTAGGACAATATTGCCTTTAAGTCTTCCAATAAATTATCACCAATAAAATTGCCTTTTAAAGAAATTAAAAGTATTGGCTTGTAGGAGGACAGAGAGGAGCAAAAATCAGGTCACCTGAACTAGGTCATCCATTTATAACTCTATTTATCTGGTACTTTTTGGGAAACATTCTTCTCTACTTGATCTTTTTAGCTGTGTAAGAATTTTTTCATTCTAAAGCTGATGACAAAAGAGTAGCTAGAACAAGGCCCTCAGGGACACCAGCAGTAACTTTCCTATGCAAACTTCAGTGACTGAAACATCCTGACACAAGTATTCAGAGACACTTTAAAACAACAGTTTCCAACCCAGAATGACAGTCCTAAAGCCTGACAGACCTGACTGTGCTCTTCTGCTCTTACAACTCTTTCCTTACCTTGCTGCACTCTCAGCCTCCCCAGTAAAGCCACTGGCTTGGCACTCATATTGTCTCACCAATACTGGGTCTGAACACAATCTGCTTTCTTGAAGATGCAGAGGGACTCCAGACACAGCTCCAACAATACAGCCGCTCTCTGGGGTTCCAGGTTTCAGATCCAAAACTCCACAGCCATACCAGAGTGCTCTTCTTTCATAAACGCATTCTGATTGCTCAAATTTGAACAACTAATTCAAGAGTTAAATTTATATTAGCAAGTTATTTTGCCAGATAAAGCAGGAAAACAAAGAGCTTAATCTCTCTGCAACATTCATATGCTAGTTAAAAGAAATCGAAATGCACATCCTTGGTTCATTTACAGCAAACACACACAGCTGAGTTATCCAAACGTGTGCTGGCCATAGCAATTGTGGAGTACAAAAGCTTGACTAAAACACCAGGATGCAAACACTTCACTTCCTAATGGCACAAAGAGCTCCTGCTCTACCTAATTCACTTGTGCTTTACTCAGTTCCTTATCTGACCTTTAACACTGATGCCTCTCCCTAACTGAAGGCTGTTTTATAAGCCCAAGAAAAAAACCCATTGTCTACCATCTGACTTCAGTTCTAGAAATGCATACCCAAGGTATTCCTACAGTCTCACGTTTTCCCAACATTACTATTTTGCATTACTATTTTCCCTATGCCAAAAAGTCCTTTGTATTAAGTATACTATAGTCAAACTGTAGCTGTACACAATGGAAAACCACAAATCTTAAATAGTAACAATGAAGAAGATAAAACATAATTTCTGTTTATTACAAACTAATGCCTTTAAGAGATGAATATAGAAGCCTCAGACTTTTGTTGCACTCATGATCTGAATATCTGCTCAACCTTCCCCTGCTTGCAGAGCTGATAACTTATATTTAGCTATAAAAGCATCACGGAAAAACAGCCTGAAACTACTGCAATTTTAAAGTAAATTACATGCAAATCAAAAAATTCATACTATAGATCAGTGACATATATGCAGAGTAGGACA
Organism: Parus major; assembly: GCF_001522545.3. Taxonomy (NCBI): domain Eukaryota; kingdom Metazoa; phylum Chordata; class Aves; order Passeriformes; family Paridae; genus Parus; species Parus major. The sequence continues at coordinate 11,247,798 of NC_031773.1, forward strand.
CAGACATAGAACTATACATAAATATAAAAACTATACACAAATACATAAGCCTGTACATGGAGCTTCAGAACTGTAGATTAAAGTATAAGGTTGATGAATTATGGTAACATGAGACCTATCCATATATAGGTATCTACTGATATGTATCTATCTATATACATATATAACTAGATACAGCCAAAGTTGCTGTAGAATTGAGGTAAGAATAAAAACAAAGGATGTATTTGACATGCTATTTAAATTATTTGGAGTGTATGTGGTATGTCATGAGGTGCAAGGCCAACATTACCATTTGCTCCTCCTGAAAAATTCTTTAATCTGCAAAATCCATACACAACCCTTTATTCCATGAGAACAGTAGACTTACACACTGCTGTCTTTGGAAAATGAGCAAACAGAACTTATTACCACACAAGATATTTGACACAACCCAGAGCATTGCCTAACTGATTTGGTTTAGTTTCGTGTGCTGAAAGAACAGCAATTTTAGGCAGAGCTTGCAAGTTCTTATACCCCAGGGTCACTACAGCAGCTTTGTGGTTGTATTCAACTGCCTCTATGAAAATTCAGAATGGCATCTTTGAAGCAACAGAAACAGCACTCCTTTCCTCAGAAGGGGACAAAGAAGCTGAATATTTAAACTGAACGATTGTTCACGTAAAATTGTATTTTCATATAACACGGAATAAACAGTATTTCACAAAATTTCAGAAGCCTCTAAAGTATGGGATTACTGGAATGACTATTCAGTCACATTGCTCCAACCAGATTTGGTCCATGTAAAAGAAGCTTTATGAATGGCCTAGATGACTATAACCTACACAGTGAAGTAATGTACTGGGGTGTGCCCCCCACATACAAATTAACAGCATCTAGCTGAAATACAATTAATGGAAACAAAACTTTAAAAATACATTTACATGCAAATTTAAGCATAATATGAAAGGTGACTACTAACAGATCCAATACTTAACCCTGAAATGATAAAAATGCACAAGGCATATCTAAAGTGACAGCTGCCTATGACCTATTAACTCATTGCTAAGAGCAGAGTTTCTTATAACTGATCAGCTGTACAACACACTTACGGGTCATTTTCTCCAAGGCAATTACTCATTCTGTCACACTTCAGGGAAAATAAGTGCTCCAAACAGTTGGCATTTTTTCAAAAGAAGCCCATTTACAAGAATTCCATGCAAACCTCTGTTAACACCAATAAAATCTTGGATTTGAAGTTTCAAGAAACAGTTTACTATCTAATTGATTCTACCAAAGCATTTTTTTCCAGTTTAACCTTTGCAGATACAAATAGTATCTCTTGAAAAGCATGCATTTTATAACACATATGACAAAGCATTAGTGTTTCTAACCATCTATTACAAGCATAAAACTCATTAAATAGATACTAGAAAACATTGCTTCCAAAAATGTCTATACAGTGGGATCTTAAAAAAAAAAAGCAAAGACAGTAAAAAAAGATAAATGTTTTATAAGTTTCCAGATTATATGCCTGCCTTATAAATTTGAAAGATATCTTCACAGACACTCAAGAGGGGCACTAATAGTATTTGAATCAGAAAGGCTTATGCAAATGCACATTAATACACAGACAGCTTTTAAGAGGGGCATTTCTGAAGTGCTACAGTTGAATAGGTATTTCCGGTATCCCTAATGCTGTTCCAGAACCAGAACAAAAGCTATGTCATGACTGGCATCTGTATGTGGACTTTCACTATGTATCTTAGTAATTTTAATCAGCAACTTAGTATAGTGTAGATTTCGTTCATTTTAAGCAACCTTTAAGCACTGTAGAAATTGTGCCTTTTCCAGAAAAAAACACCAAAAAACAAAACAAAGACAAAAGCCTCCAAAAAGGCACAAAGCAAGTTTTCTAACACTTGGTGTAGCACTTCCTATGATCAGCTACATTTTATCCTTACAAGTCAAACACATTCCATCTCCCATTTTTTTAAATAGCATTTTCACAAAACAATCAGTTGGAAGTGCTTAAATATGAAAATGTCAAGACCAAAACCAATTAGAGGTAAAAAGCATAGAAACTAGTTTTTTACCTGTTCCAAACCATTCAAATTCCCTTTCAGACTTCAGAAAACAGCACCTTGAGTACTTTATTGTTTCCAAACGTAAATGTTTCAGCTTAGACAGATTGAACAGAAGACAAACACACAATATTAAGTTGAGTTAATTATCTGTGCCCCCTCAAATGAAAGGTATAAAGAGATCTGTGAGTAGGTGTAAAAAAGTTGTTTAAAAAAAATCATTATTATTTAGACTGATGATTTAAGACAAGATCATTTTAACACCACTACCTCCAAACAGCAGCTGAGGGTCCTCTACACAGTATCCATCACCAGAAAAAAAAAATTCTCAGCCATATACTGTGTTCTACAACAACAGATTAGCCAAATGCGTAACTCAAAAATGAAGAAAGACAGTCATATACCACAAAACAATTGAAACATCTGATTTTTGAAGGTAAAGCTTCACACTAATCATATTTCAGTTCTCCTATAACAATGGCAGCCTATATCAAACAAGAGAAATGAGAAGGTCAGAATACAGTCATGACTATAACATGAAAACAAAAATGTGTTAATTGTGGTAAATTATTTTTTTTTTAAAAACCAGCAAATAATATTTACCAAGGTCTTTCTAAATTCTAGAATAGTTGTTTTCCTCTATATGGAACTTTGACTTCTAACCCTTGTTTGATGTAAGACATGTTCATTACAAAAAGATGAGAACCTAGACCACGCTGGTTGTATTCATACAGCATGAAACACCAAGAGGAAGCAATCTATACTTATTTCCTTCTACCCAAATAGCAATATCAGCAAAAACCCAGGAAAAAGTATACTCCTGGATGTACAGCAACCATAGTAGCAAAATCCTAACCTATATTATTGCAGGAAAAAGCCCACTTGCCCCATATCCACATATACATGATTACTGGCAAGGCTCACAGACATGTCTGTCCAGTTTTCAAACTAACCACTTCATTTAATCCTACCTGTGCACACCCAGAGCACTGAAGTGATCTACTAATAAATCCTGTCTATTTCCTAGTGCAAATTAATTTAATACATTTGATCTCCAGTAACAAACTTGCTACTGGTACCCAGATTATAGAATTTATCTTGTTATCAGGGGGAGGTAGGGAGGCAGTGGTGGAGTGGGTAATAATCAACTTTCCACCTTCCAAGCGGAAGTTGTTTCCAGGTATGTCAATGGCATTATTAAATTGCAGTCGTAGTCATCTACTCTCTGGACTTTCAATAGCAATCAGCCACACTTATCATCCTACCTGTGCACACCTCTAGCTTCTCTACCCTCTCCTCCAGCACTCCTTGGCACCCAGCACATACTTTTAGTTGATTCACTCAGGCCCATATACAACTCTTTAAGCCTATTACTCAACACATTCAAAGGCAATAAAGACCTAAAGGTAAAGAATTGTTTTCATTTGCACTATGCCATTCATATTTTAGATTCCATTTTGACTTGGAAATGAAGCAATGAGTAACAGCAATTCCTATTCCACAAATTTGCCACTATTTAACAGCCACAGTGCACGTCCTGCACTTAAATGCGAAAACACAACTTCCTCCCTTCTCACTCCTCAAAAAGTAGCTACAAACTCTTTAACTGAACAGAATACTGTAACTTATATCCCCTTTACCTCTCTTTCCTTCTTCCTTTACAACCATTTCAAAGAGCAACTAAGCATGCCTCTGTTAAGACAGCCAAATACACCCCAAAACACATACCCCAAAAATCCCAAAATACCTCAATACATTCATAGTGAAAAAAAATTTGAAAATCGGCAATTATGATTCTTGTCATCACATTAATCTATGTCTGCTTTACTAAATAAAGGTGAATATTAGAACTGAAGATCCTAATTTTTAAGGTCCTGGTTTTCCTTTAATTTCTGATACAAAAATCAAATAGGAAAGTTTGAAATATAAAGTGTTAAGAGGACAAAAGAAATTTTCAACACAATTCTCCCCAAAACATTTAACACTCAGGTAATACATCTTTCTCCTGAAATGTCTTGCCCATTAGTTCCTATAATCCTATTTTCCCATTTTTACCCATATTCTCTTTTCTTACTGCTGCAGGAAAGCAATGGGAAAACTCACTGTCTATACCACTGAAAGCTACAGAAACATGCTGTCAAATAGAGAAATTGAAACAAAAGCTATTTTTCCATACAGAGGTGCCACTGCTTCAAAGAAAGGATGATAAAAATATGTATTGTATATCATTTGACTACAACAAAGCTAAAATATCAGGATAATTATCAGATATGAAATGGTAGAGGCGGATTAGGAGATCTAGAACAAAGTACTTAACATAGAGATTATTAAAAATGTCCCGCATTTTGCACTAATCTAGGCCAGCCTTTCTGTAAGGTATATATAATTTACACGAACAAGACGGACCCATCAGTACATGACAAGATGTCAAATCGGGTTAAACAGCAATTATATTATTAAAACTATAACTTCATGAAAAGCTTCTGTCAAATTCTGTAACCTCTAAACTCTCATATGAAGATTTTAGAAGGGTCCTATCGCTCCAATGCCGTTCTTCATTTCACACGTTTCTCTCTTCCTTTCCCACACGCTCAGATGTTTCAGCAGCATAGTTTTAGTATTTGCAAAATCCTGCCCAAAGAGCGTGGCCGATTTCCCACGGGCTCCCTCCCCACCCTGGATGAACTCGTTACTTCCCAAAGTCCACTTCCTCTTCCACCCCTGGACCTGCCAGCGCTCCCAACGCCCCTCCGCCTTGCGCAACATCCGCGGCCTCCTCCCCACATTTCGGACAATCTCCGATGAGACACTTACATTGAGATTTATTATTTTTTTGTTCCCAGACCACTAGCACAGACTGACAGCTTAAAGGGCTAACGATGTGATTCTAATCCCAAAGAGCATAATGAAACGAGCTACAAAGGCAGATACGGAGGGCACTAACCCGCTCTCCTCCAGCTCTTCTGTGGGTCAAACTGCCTTTTGATAGTATTTAAATTATATTGAAAAGTGCCAGCAACATCTGCCCAATCAAAATTATTGTTCACATCTCAGACGAGCAGCTCAAAAGATAAAACTACTGAGATATTTTAACAGCCCAATTAAGCAGCTAAAATAAACCAGGAAAAGCACTAATTCTCCAACACAATTTTTCCCCGAGCGCACACGTTAACCAAAGGCTGACGGTGAACTGAGCTGGAAGGAAGAAAGGACGAGGGATACAGGCAGGGCTGCGATGGGGGATGGGAGATGTTAGCGAAGGGAAGATGAATATTCCTCCAAGGACTATCAATACATTTAACACATCTCCTCGGAAAGAAAGCTCAAGCAAGCACCTACAGGGGCAGATAAAAGGGGAAGGAGGGAAGGAGTGCCCGATTATCGCCAGCTGACATCATAGACGGCACCCCTGCAGAAAAGGGGCTGCAAGGGCGAGGAAGCGCTCGCAGCCCCCCCACCCCGCCTGTCCTCTTTATGTGCTCAGGGAAGCAAGCGGGGCGGGCGGACGAGGAGCCTCCCGGTTAATTTTGCAAGAGCCGATGACCAGCACCTCCCCAGGAGCGGGGAAGGGCCGGGACCGCGGTGACAAACCTCCTGGGGCTGGGGGGCAGGAAGGAGACTGAATCCAGACGGACACTCTCCCTCCCCCGTCGAGCTCCGAAGTGCTGGTGAGCACGGGGAGCCGGCCGAGCCCCGGGGCACACAAT